>NC_089792.1:40679138-40749138 GCF_040412425.1 Macrobrachium rosenbergii | reverse complement strand
ATACCTTGTGACATGAGACCTAGCCAATTCATTAAAATGGAAAGAGGGACGCTACCCCCCTATCAGCAACCTTGACTCCCCACCACCACCACCAGTCTGAGCCACGCTCCTTCCCCCTTTCCCAAATCGTCCTGGCCTTTATGAAGATTGGAAAAATGGTCATTAAAGCGAGCAAATCATTCAGGGGCATCTGGCAACTCATGAATGAATGAAAAAAGTTACTGATATGGTTTTTTTTTTTATTTCTAGACAGCAGGTCTTTTTTTTCAGAGGATTGCCATAATATAATTATATTAAACACGAGTCTCTTTCTCTCGAACCCCAATAGTAGCACGTCCGGCTCATGACCTGGTTAACCTGTGTTCGATCCATGACTAGAGGGATATATATATATATATATATATATATATATATATATATATATATATATATATATATATATATATATACATATATATATATATTACATATTTTCATATATATGTACGTATATGAATATATGTAATATATATTTTATATATTTATGTATATGTGTATGTATGTAGAATAGTTCTTGATAACGAATTCACCATACCTTGGAATAACGTACAACCCAGAGGAAATTACAATTCATATGTGCTTTTGGCCCAGAGAGGATTCGAACCTGACCCTTGGTTTAGATACAGTGATAAACTGTCAACCAGGTAGTTGATTTATACGATAGAAAAGGTGTGACAGTGACCATAAAAGCTTAACTTTGAAGCCCTTGTCTGTTAATTGAGTCAGTGGAAAGTGAGTATAGCTAAAACATATAGATATTTAAAAGCTTTGTATGATTCATTATTTCAAACTCTATAGCGAAATTCATTTGGCCATGTTTTGCTTTGTCATCAGTTTCGGTTCTTCATATGAAAATTAGACAGAGATGGGTAGCAACTAGACTTAATGACTATGCAAGAACAGAAACATGCAGAAAACGTTAGTCTTCCTAGAGCTGTGGAAACGAAGCAATACTTGAAGTTATATCTCGCAACTCAAACTACTTTGGAGAAAGTCGGGCCGAAAAAAATAAGCCATCTAATAATTGATAGCTTCAACTTGGAACGTATGATAAATAGAATGTTGGTATTTTGGAATGGCACCTGTTGATCAAATTTCCAGTTCCTAAGGCGCAACAGGAGTATAAAGCTTGCGACAATGTCATCAGTATTATTATGAATTATTGTGTTGAGACCGCTGAGTCATATTTCTAGACAAGGTCAAAAATGGAAAAAGAACGAGTGAATGAATGACAAGCGGGTAACACCAACCAGTTGTAAATGTAAACCAGGATTGATTGTTTGATTGTATGTTATCTGGCGTTAAAGGTACCAAGGCCAAAAACGCCAAATGCAGATCAGGAGCGAAAGAAAGTATCCATAAGTGCATACCATATGCACAGTCTCTGCTCCCATAATTTCATTTATTTTCGTTTTTTTTTTCTTAGCAGTTTCAGTCACACAGGACATGAACTTTATTAACCAAGTATGTGTATCTAACCGGTGTCGACGCATGATGGATCCTGTTCAAAAGCAAAATAATTTTTGTCGGAATTTGCTCGAATCGCAATTTTGTTTTATTGGAAGCAAATTCCAGTATACTGTAGTGGTATGCATAAGTAACAAAACAGAACACTCATTTGGCTGTCGACTAACGTCAGTTTATATTTTGATTATTAATGCGTGTTTAGGCTACATATTATATCTGAAAATTTTCAGTGACAATGATCGTAGTAAGATTCACTTTGCCCTGTGTTGTATTTGATATGACTTTTCTGTAGTTCTGTACTGTAGTAACTAAGTCATCTTTTGGATATAAATATGGTATTTATCAGCGGATATACTATGCCATGGAATTCACTCGTGGATTTTTCTGTTTTATTTTGTTTTTGTAAATTACAATGACAAAAGAAAAATCTTCAGTATTTTATGTTGATCCGACTTAAAGATTTTGCGCCATGCTGCAGTTTATGCGACATTCTTTTTTATTTTGGTTATGTTTCTCTCAGTATTTCCGCAAGGTCTATTGAGTGGGTGCTTGTAAGTTTGAAAATCTGGCAGAGTTGATTTTTCTGTCAGGATTTACGGATCAGGATATACCAAAATTACAACGAATAGATTAATTCTTTTGTAATGATCGCATAGCATGATGAAGTACTCAAATCACACACACACACACACACACACTTTAGCATCCCTTAGCTGCTGAACATTCATAAATGCATACTTGCATATATATGTATATATATATATATATATATATATATATATATATATATATATATATATATATATATATATCACAAGAAAATAAATTACTAGTTCTAGCCACATCAAAAATAATATACTCACTTCACACAAGAAAAATGCGCACCTGGCCGTATTTTCCTGCATTTGTAAACACAAAGCATGCCATTTTCTGTGACATAATTACCGCAAAACACGATTTAGACCACTTTGCTCACGGAATGGCAAGTATGCTACTACGTATGACGCTCCAGCTGTGACAGAGATCATTTTTAATACTTGATTTTTAAATTTATCTGTGAGTTACAGAACTTGCACTCAGTGCAGGATGACGGACATTAGTAGTAATGATACTGAATCTGTTTTCTATGGCTGTTTTCATTCAGTGGTGCACATGTTCATTTCCCAAACAGTTCGACATGAGCACATATTTACACAAACACACACGCACGCACACACACAAACACACACACACACACACACATATATATATATATATATATATATGTACATAAACACATTTATATGCATTATATACATGCACGCACACACACACATATATATTATATAATATATATACAATATATGTAAATATGTAGATCGCAGTGTATTTGTATGTGTGTATGGGTGTGTGTACATTTATATACATGCGAGGGGATCCTGGAAAGGGTAGCGGCATAGAAAGACAAATGCCTGACAGATAAAGTGATTGGTTAGAGAGAGAGAGAGAGAGAGAGAGAGAGAGAGATAGAGAGAGAGAGAGAGAGAGAGAGAGAGAATGAAGTCGCTTGTGACTTACTGAGGGCCTTCCGCTCTCCATCATGATCGCCATCCGAGTGACAGCATCTCGCCCTTTGACAGGGCTGTAAAACCACCGTAAACAGATAGGGAGCGGCGGCTCCAATCTGCAAAATGCGATGGGGAAAAAGCTCGTCAATATTCATACCGGGCGCCCTCTCTCCTAGACGCCATATTTTGTGAGGGAGGGAAGGGTATGAGGGGTTGGGGGTGTGGGGGGTCAAGGAAGAGATGAGGGGATGCAAAGGAGGGACATGAATGAAAAAGAAGTGTATAAGGAGGAACACGTGGGAGATGAACACACTGAATTCAGGAAAAGATTTGCACAAAACAGATTTTTTATTTTTTGTAGAAAACAGCGTTAGTGGATAGCAATAGAATTAAGCTTAGATCCCGCTTGTGGTTTTCCTCTTTTTTATCGTTTTTCTTATTTTAAGAGTTAGAAAGATCTGTCGAATCTGCCGTGGTCAAGCCTTAACCTTCTTTCTCCCTTTTCATTTTTCTAGCTTTCTTCGGGCCTGGTCTGGAATAGATGAAGGCTGGCTTCCAAACGCCTTTTCATTATGTGCTTCGTATAAGTCCGGGAAGATTCATTTTGAAACCAAAGATTCTTTCATTTCTTTGAAAGAGTTCGAATGAGAGATGTCAGTCTCTGGACGGTCGAAAAGCCTCAAGAGGATATTATTATACACGTTGTCAATTGATTTGCTTCAACCCTCCCCCTCCCCCCACCACCATCACACACGCGGGTTCCTTTCGTCAGAGGGAAAGAATGATCGCGTTAAAAGGAATCACTTTATGAATAGCAACATCCTGCCACATTTATGTGCTGGGCAAGAGTGCAGTGGGGGAGAGTGGCTCCCCTTCGCCTTTAGACGTACAGTATTTCGGTCTCAATTGAAGTGAAAGAGCTAATAGATCGAGTGACAACCGCATTCAAAATCAATTATAAATTTCATTTGCGGAGGAGAATCTCGCCATAGGATGAAATTATTGAGGGCACGGTGTTTTTCCGGGGGTGGGGGTCGGGGGCAGGCGGGAAGCTGGAGGATTGTGCAGTTCCGCTGGTTAATCGACATGTCTGTTACGTCCGTCATATAGCGGGTCCTAATATCAAGCGGATTTTATGATGTCAACGAAACGCCCCTAAGACCCACGTAATTCTGTCAATTAAGGCTAAATATTAACTCTAAAGGACAGATATTGAATAGATCAGGTCGCCAGTTAACACTAGTTAACAAAGAATAGAGGTTTATTCATAACCACATGAATAAATTCAGCAAACTTACTGGAACACGTCTCAACAAAAAAATAAAATGAAATGGATTATTTACTGGAGCTAACAGGAACTCAGAATATTAGTCCGACTTTAGGACAAACCTCAATGCTACATAGAATGAACGCAACAGATTTTGAATAGATCATGTGCCTCTCAGACAAAGCTTTATCAGGAATTTACTGCAAAAAAAAGTAAATCGAATTAAGGCTTCTTGGTACTAATGATGCAGATTCTTCTCCAAGAAAGAGGATGTTGTTTTGATACTAGGGCCTCAAGGATGTTGAGCAGTACACAATTCTGGAAAAGATATCCAGATAACAATCTTGCATTACAGAAACTCTCACTTGTCATTACTAATCACAAGGGGATGATTCTTAGTTCAAAAATAATACATTTAACACCATGGAGGATAAGTTATGTGACTTCACTAGACAACAATAATTGTACTTGATAGATAACTTCATAAATGGGATATGTTTTACTAGGATTTCTTAGTCAGTGACTGTTTAAGAGAGGAAAATTTGAACAAGGGAAAATGAGAGTTTCAGTCGAAGGGAAAGAGAACTGGGAGCAATTGTCAATTCAGACTTACCGCTAGGTTAGCTAATGCAGTGATCAGTTGCATAAGATTCCTTGGTCCGTTGAAATAGCAAATTTCTCCTCGGTTTGAACAAAGGAGGGAAAACAAAGGATGCTTGGACGGCATCCTTGATTTTGAGCCTCCTAAGCTAATGCCTCGGCAGTTGTGTCATGGTTGGCTGTTGTAAATCAAAAGCCACTGCTGCTTGCTACCTACACTGCCTGCTCTCTTGCTAACAAAGATAAATTTCTTGTATTTGATTAAAGCAGGAGGAGAGGTCAGACAGGAATATTATAATAATATACACTTACATACATACATACATATACATACATACATACATACATAAAACACATACATACATACACCACATATATATACACGCACACACACACACACGTTTGTAGCCTATGTACTGTATGTGTCTATCATGTATACCTATATTTATATATTACGTACCCTGTCTCTCATGCTTTTGAAAGACCTTCTCATTTCAGTGTGATTGTCACAAGAGACCTCCGAATAGATGAGTACCCTTTGAATCGAGATCAAGCACGCATTATGTTCAGACAGATAGATACATAAATCGTATTGAACTAATCAGTTTTTTTTATAAAAGCATAATCGAATACTTCCTGTATCGTCTGTGCTGTTCAATTTAATGCTTATGACTATGTGCAAAAAGTGAAACCCTCATTATGCTTGCATTATCATACTGACATAATGGACTTTATATACATGTATATAATATATTTATATAACAAATGTATATAAATTTCTGACTCACATCGGACCAAACCCTGGTCTTTCAATGAGAGGCCAGGGTGTTGCGGTTTTTCCACAAGGTCAAAAGAGGAAGTTGGAACCTAAGTACTCCGTACCTGAGGTTTTTCTCAGGCAGGCTACCGCCCAGCATACCACTGAATTTTTATCCAACTTCTACCCAGCCATCAAGTCAGTTGCTAACATTTCATTTGACTTACCTCTCATTTGAAAGTACAGGTTTGGCCCTGATGTGAGTTAGATATTTATCTCTATGAAAACACGCATGCGTTCATTATTTCTATCGTATTCACTGTGAAGAAGAAGACTTGCTGAGCTTTCAGACCAGAGGGCCTTAATGTAATTCCATGTTAAAAATTAAGAGGAAACATTCCTGTTTAGTTATCAGTAATAAAAAAAAATCGTAGTCTAAGTGACAACAAGTGGTCTTAATGAAGAATCTATTCGACCAAATTATTTTATTTTTTAGTGACTGGCTACCTGAGAATTTTGTCTTGTCTCATCGTTTGGGCATTTTCTTTCATTTACCCATGCTAACGGTATTGGGAGAAGCGCGTATAAACAAAAACAGCATTAGCAAGAAAGCTAAAAGAAAGGGGTACAAATCTTACAAAAGGAAATTGGATATTGCGTCTATAAATTATACTGGATGAAATGTCCTTGGTGTAGAAAATAGCAACGACTAGTCATTTATGAATTTTGGATGTGCCCTGAAGGAGCTAAAGTTATAAAAAATTTTTACCAGATGTCTATCAGTGTTCAGGAAACAGGTAAGTAAGGAGCGAAAGGAAGCAGCAGCACGGTTGGAGTAACATAGTACCTGGTCATCCAACAACAGATAAAATTGCCCAGTAATTGCAGTACCTGGTTGGTTGCGGAAGGGAGCCTACCATGAAGAAATTGGAGCACTAGATCATGTATTGAACCAGTCAGCAAGTCGCATGTCATGGAGAGGTTATATTTAATGCTCACTATGCTACAATGTGAGATGCGGTGCAGTAGCCATCAATTTTGAAAAATACAAATGTTGTAGCCTTTATCTTGGCCTCAACTAGGGAAAAATTATTTTTGTTTAAAAGGGCCGGAACACAATAGTAGATAAGGTTTCTTAACTTCCAGGAATTTGTCATAATCTCCAGGAATCAGTGTTTCCTGCTCATTGGTTAATATGTAAGAAGAATATCATAAACAAGCAGGAAGCCTTCAGTGAACTAATGGGAAAATGACTTGTTAGTTGTTTGTACCTTCTATAGAAACTACAGAAGTAAACACACTACAGTACCAGCTGAATTACAGCCATACAGCGATGGCCTCACATTCATGTGTATTGTGTGCATGTAACGAGATAACCATCAGAAGACTGTTTATAGAAACTCTGGACCATTGATAGTCTGTATACTTGTGTGAGCAAGTGTGTGAAACATACATACAAATGCAAGAAGTAAGTATGCAGCAAGTGCCATGGAAAAAAGCGCCATCTAAAGGTGTATCAGACTCTAATGTAGACCAGGTGCTGACATTGAAGAATTAGCAAGATGGAGGCCATCTAGCGGGTACACTTTGAAGACTGTTCGAATGGTGGGTAAACTGTCAATGTAATTCATGTATTATTTGCAAGTATATCTGATTTCTAGATATTACTAGCACGTCTCACAGGAAAATGTACAGGTAAATTCTTTATTCCAGATGAAAATTGTAGATAAAAGGTGGTGTTTTGTGCTGTATATATAAGATTTAAAAGTATTTTGTGATAAAAAAGAATGTAAAAAGAAAAATAATTAATACTCCCGTTTCTTACTCGGTCGGTACGGCAGTGGTGTTTTTTTTTATAACAATTGTAAATTACTATAATTCCAGTAAAATCTTCTGAACAATAAATAAAAAAGGGCAAAGTTTGCGACAGGGTTATGCTGAATGAAAAGGTATTCTGCCAATATAGAAAGTAAAACCTGAGCTCAAAAATTAAAGAGTTATTAGAAAGTAAAAAATCCTTTTAATACCATCTCTCCATCTGGTCTCATCCTGTCACAATCCTAACATTTTAACACTTTAGTCATTTATTTTCACATGCCAGTAACATAATCATAATTATAATTGCCAGCGCAACATTCACTAGCTTCATTGAATGTCCCTTTCCTCTTTATCCCAATTTAAATTTCGTCGGGTACTTTCCTTATTTTGACTTGCATTTTAAAATGCTATTTAAAATGCATTTGGCTACCCACAATCAACACCGAAACAAGATGAATTCACGTTCACTTCATGTGTAACTGATTTGATTTGACATGTTTTAATCAAGTCGTTGAAAAAGAGGAGCCACATGTATTTTATGTTTAGTTATGCTGTTGAAAAATTGAATGATATCACTTTAAAGTGCCACACATTGTTCAGTTTATTTTGTAGAGATGTGGAAGGAAGATTAATTTCAGTTAATACTGAGAACATGAATATTTCCTCTAGTGTTTTTCATCATGCATTAAGCATTAACAAATTATAATGTTAAATTGATTTTGAAAATGCTACTAAACAAGCGTTATCCAACTTGCATCTTCTAATAAGAATTTATGATTTTTTTTAAAGATTAGGTATTACAAATAATACCCATCCCCTTCTCCACGTCCAAAGTAACAAGTCATGGAATACAAACGTGTATTGCACACATAGGATCACCCTACAGTGAATCAGATACCCTTGCGCTATGTTTTAAGCTGCGTCATTATTATTCCGTTACTCTTGTTATTCGTGAATATAATAAAAAAAAAACTGGTAATGCAGGCATAAAAATAGTCCTTTTCGTCCAAAGTTGTTCATTTCACTCAAATACCTTGCGCGCTGATAGAACCCTTACTCAATAGCTTTGTAAAAAAAAAAAAAAAAAAAAAAAAAAATCTGCTCTCCCAAGACTCTCTTAAGTTAATACTGAAAAGCTTTAAACACATACTTCTATTCTTAAAACATCGCTTTACCTTGTGCTGCAGAATCATAGAAAACTAATGGGAAACAAAGATGTTCATTACACTGTAGTACTCAAATGTTGGAGCCTTGAAATTTTTGTTACCGTGCACTTGATACACCCCTCCCCAAAATACCCCTACACTGAGATGCCGGTTGTGGTCGTGAATCAGATCAGGAATTTACTAAATAAATTTATCACATATTACTGAGTCATGGTCAAAAACTGAATTTGAGAAAAGAACACAAAAACGAAACAAACCTGGAATGCTGTCTTGTTCATCTGAAATTTATTTCACAGAATAAAGTAAATAACAGAACCCAATCACTTTCTAGCCATTGGTTAATATGCTAACTTTAAAATGAGTACAGCAATAAAAATTACGAAGTGTTTGCGCATTTCGTACTCGATCACAACATAATGTTAAGATGACAAACATCCACTGTCCTTTTTTACGTTAATCAGAATGATTGCTGGAACAATTTTCAAGCAAGATTTAGCAATTCTGCGAGTTATTGAACTCCAAACCATGTACATAATTTATTTACTGTGTAGTGAAACGGATTCCCCTATGTAATAATAACCTATTAGAGAGAGAGAATAGAAAAAGAATGGCAGTTTACGTCTGGCAGTCAAGCAAACCCGCACATTATTACAAATCCTTGGTTTTGTTGCACAATACTTGAAATGGCAAACTATTTTAGCACTTCTTCGTCAGTATGAATTTTTTTATTATCTACAATTTTGGTAACCCTGTGCAAAAGTGTTGTATTCATCACTATCAAAGCTGAGGGTTCTTGGAAAGTGCTTCCATCCCCAACGGTGCTTGGTGAATTAATTCAGTATTTTGATTGAGGTTATATGTGACAAATGGAGAACCATTTCATTCTTTAGCCAATTGGTAGTGTAAGATTTTTGTTTTCTAGTTATTAATCAGGGTTAAAAGATAGGAAAAAGGGTTTTCTACATTTTCATTAATAATTATATATATATATATATATATATATATATATATATATATATATATATATATATATATATGTTATATATATATATATATATAACATGAACATGACTTATGTAATGTAAGGTTTTGCCACAGTCAGTTGTGTAAATCTTTGGTGATGGCACACATCGTTAGATAAGATCTACAATAATATCCAACTAACGGACATTACGGAAGGTTCATAATGAACATTAAATAGATCAAGTGGCATCTGCGCCCTTCCCTCGTAGCTTTTCCCCGTAGGTGATTAGTGCCGCCAGTGCGCCTCACGTGATGTGCTGTGGGGTGTTGGCCAATCTCTCCGGCCGCTAGCTGTACTCATGTTTTAGCCTTTTACTTTACCTCCTCCATTCCCACTTCCTGTCTTCCCCGTTGGTGTCCATCCTTTCTGAGCTGTTAAATTAAGTGCAGTTGTGGAATTTTTTTTATCATTTTCACCTTTCGATTCTTGTACTACATTTCGTTTATTTTCTGGATGTCTTGTGAAAACTCATTTCCAACCACACCAAATCCCTCATTTTACTGTCTTCATTCATCATAACCTTGTAGAGCTTATGTTTAGTATACAGTTTAAGAAAACCGCGCCGAATCGACGTGAAGTTATTTGCCCAACTATGAACAATAGTCTTCATGAATATGTAGTAATGGCAAGCTAACAACAAATCTTTAAATATATGTGGATAACTGTCATCAGCACATTTCCGTAAGTACGCGAATGCTTTCTTGGTTTCTGTGACCTCTTTAACATTGTTCGGCCTTGATGTCACTGCTTTCGGGCCAGAGTTACGTTCCGACCCCTTTCCTGTCTTTGACTATTTTCTCGTTTTATATGATAATCCAACACATGAGACTTTGTAGCAAGCTACTTGACAGCTGAGTTCTGGTGTAGTTGTCTTTTACTTGCAGTTGTTCTTCCTGGGTCATTTTAATGCTATTAAGTACAGTGGCTGTATTTACTTTTTGGTTTATTTGGCAGGTCATGAAGGCAGTGGCCTATTTTCTTTCACTCCTCAGTTTTCCCGTTGAAAGTCTCTGATATAGATGTTTTATTTTAGAATATGAATATGAACATAGAATCGTATAGGTGAAATTTAACATTATCTGTATATATAAATGTAGCTAATCACGTATGGGATTTTTCTCTGTAAGCTGCCAGTTTCCCAATTTTGGTATATAGATTAGAAATAAATCGTATGATGTGTCGTCAATATGACGTTCACAAAACTGATTGCCAAAATATGTCTTAACGTCTTCACTTATCTGGTACTTCCATAACTGTCGATGACTTTGCAAAAAAAAAAGTTGCCAGTTGATTTCTGAATGTAACAGAAAGACTCCTACAATAATGTCTTCAGTAATGACTCCAAATAGCCGTTCCAGTTGTCGAAGACAATCATTTCATGTTCAGCCTTTCCATCGAAGATGTCCCTGTGCCCGCGAGACGGTCTACCTGAAGTGTGAATTGTGCCTGAAACATTCCCTTCTATCTGAAGATTGAAATAGAAGTTTCCGGAAAAGCTTGAGAGATTGTTAACATTTTTGATAACACAGCGAAAACCGCACTTTTCAAGGTTCGTTGTAACTCGCATCAATAATAATAATAATAATAATAATAATAATAATAATAATAATAATAATAATAATAATAATATGGAAGGAGCCCTCTTAAAAACAACTGCTGTTTCAACAGCATTTAGCTTGTAGAGTCTTCTCTATTCGTATTATATTCTCGCCTACCTGCAGACTAGAAGAACATAATAAGAAAAATATAGGAAGGCTCTCTACAAGCTGAATTCAACAAAATAATAATAATAATAATAATAATAATAATAATAATAATAATAATAATAATAATAATAATAATAATAATAATAATAATAATAATAATAATAGTAATAAACTTTTTGGTTACTTTCGGAAACATGCTAGCCGAGTGCTTATATATTTGTGAAAGAACAGAATTTGATAAAGGAATAAGAAATCATCTAATCGGTGAGTAGGGATGATACTCCATTTCGCATCGTAATACGGAAAATAAATGTTACCCCAAAGGTAATGTGTTAATTAAGGGAATCAAACCTTTTTGAGATAGATATTCTGTCATTGCTACCCATTTGTCTGTCTGACTATCTATCCATCAGCTTACCTATCAGGAGTAATTTGCGCGTGTCTGTGCATTCGTTTCTGCGTTGCTGAACGCACGCATTTATGACCGATGTTCGGGAGAGTCGTCGTTTGAAGAAAAAGAGGAGGAGAGTGCTGCGTATAGATTTCCGATATTTAAATGGCATGGAAAGGCGCGAGCGTCCGCAGATAAAGTGGGTTGCGACTTATGATGGCCTCCCAACTGTTAAGGAATGGAAGAGATGAGGGATGGGTGGATGGAAGGGAGGAAAAGGGAGGAAGGTGTTCCCTCAACCTGTGGGGTGTCCTTGTGGATGTTTCGGGGAAAGGTAGTCGTGGATTTTGGGGTATCATAGGTTACGTGTGATTATATAACAGACAGTAATTAAGATGTTCCATTACGATAATTACTAGTATTAACAGTATTATTCTTGTATTTTAGAACATTATTTTGACGAAGCAAGATATTTGGCTTTCAAAAGAACGAGATCAGTGTATAGGTGAAAGAGTTTGTAGAATATCAGTATTAAATTTAGATTCCGTACAAAAACAGTATGTTTAACAGCCTTTTCAAATAGGTTCAAACCGCTAGATCTGTAATTGCTCATTATGTGCTTATATGCTTATATCGTATTTCAAAGGAACACTGATTTGCAGAATATCTGCAACAAGATAGAATGAATGGTCAGACAAGTTGCTCGAACCTGGCTATGCAGAAAACTGTATAGAATTCTAATGCGGTGAAGTTAACAGAAAAAAATACACGTATTGATACTGGAAGAAGTTTTAGGGGCAATACCTTGGCAGATCAATATGGAATTGAGAGCCGGTTAACCAGTCATTTCAGGAAAGTGGCAAGAGAAGAGCCATTCTTGATATAAGAATAAATATTTGGATAAGTTCCTCACGCATATGGGAGGAGTAAGAATGATTATTTTTCTCATGATCTGCATGAAGACAGCCCAGTTTGTTTGTCTTCTCGTGACATTTTGTTGTTTTGTTTTCCACCGTAGTTATCATAATACCTCACAGACAAAGGTTTGATCGTTTTAAGAGACTAAGGGTGAGTCAAAATGTTTCTATCGTATGAAAAAATCCTTGTTTTCTGCAAAAGTAAAGCGATCTGTTTTTTTGAGCAAATATTTTAGGGTCTTTGATTTTTGGTGGAAATGCAAGTTATTTTATCAAAACAAATTAAAATTCCTTGATCTTATAAAAATGTGATTCACTTCAGAAAGGCCTCCTCCCCCTTCAGTTTTGAAACGCCCTTCATAGAAAAAAAAAATGATTTCCGTCTAATCCCTCCTAATAACGCACCTCCCCTAAATGACAAATTACAGCGGCGTCCCCGGTGGTGCCTCTGGAGGAGAACTTTTCTTCCAGACTTATTTATAATCTTCTCACGTGAACCTCCGATCCCGTTAATTCGTATGGTTCTTGTATCGATTCATTCGTTGTTTCCGGGGATTTGTGTTGCTTCCGTTCTGTTCTGGAATAACGTGTTGTTATGTCGACGCATTTCCGTCGTAAAGGGGTTACTGTAACGAGGTGCGCTGAAGTGCGAGTTTTCCTATCGGGGTTTTACTATATGCAAATGTGTGGTGGTGTTGAAGAATTGTGCCAAGTCCCCGGATGACACTATAATTCGGTTATTTTTCTATTAAGCTGAACAAAAGTTGAATGCACGAGAGAGAGAGAGAGAGAGAGAGAGAGAGAGAGAGAGAGAGAGAGAGAGTCAGGGGATGAGTGTGAGAGGGAGGACGAGAGAGATGCGGTTTGGATTGTGTTATGAAAAACCTCCTTTTTGACCCGAGTGATATCCTGAGAATCGATAGCCTTTATGAGCCGAAACTGAATTTGCGATTAAACAAAGGTTAGTTTTTGGTTACCCTGAATCATTTATTTTCGGTGTACATAAGAAGGGCTTGCCATTGTTTAAATTTTTGCACGTAAACATACCGCAACAATCATATTTAAAATGTGAACGTTTTCTATGCTTTTGAAGTATTTCAGCCTGTTGTTAGCTAGAAAAAAAAAAATTATCTGTAAAAGCTTATTAGGTTGACATTTATATATATATATATATATATATATATATATATATATATATATATATATATATATATATATATATATATATATATATTATGGATACTTTTCTCTCTCATGCAATTTCTGTGGTAGTCATGCATTTGAGAGATGTGCAATTACGCACTGTTCCCTCCTGAAAGCTATTCATGCAGAGCTCGAACATGTTAGGAGTTTCTAACTAATAAATAGATACAACAACAATTGTTTTCTTGAAGAACTGTTTCTGCTACTTTTCCGTTGAGCTCAAGAAGACCTCCCAGCTCAGCAAAAATATCCCCCGTGTATCGCTTCTCTTCATGGGGGATCAGATTCCTCTTTTTTCCTTGCTTTTGCATCCACTGCAGCGTACTTCTGTGACTTCTGCAACGCTGCGCGTACTTTTGTAACTTATGCAACCATTGCAACTTGTGCAACGCTGCAATGCACTGTAACATCCAGTTCAAATCACAACTTCTGGCAACACTCACAACGTACTTCTATCCTTCCTGCACCCATTGCAACTTTCTACATCTGCAACACTGCAACGTACTTCTGTAACTTCTGCAACCATTGCAACTTCTGCAACACTGCAACGTACTTCTGTAACTTCTGCAACCATTGCAACTTCTGCAACACTGCAACGTACTTTTGTGGCTTCTGAAACCATACCAGCTTATGCAACACTGCAACGTGCTTGTAACTTTGGCAACCGTTGCAACTTCTGCAACACTACAACGTACTTCTGTAACTTCTGCAACCATTGCAACTTCTGCAACACTGCAATGTACTTCTGTAACTTCTGTAACCATTGCAACTTGTGCAATACTGCAACGTGCTTCTGTAACTTCTGCAACCACTGCAACTTACTTATGCAACGCTGCAACGTACTTTTGTAACTTCGGCAACCACTGCAACCTCTGTAACCCTACAACATACTTCTGTAACTTTTTTAATTGGCTGTTTACGGGAATGAATGTTTTTTGATATTGCATACATGGGCCTTTTTGTCACTTGGTGCAAGGAAATTTTCAAATTGACATAGAATAGAAGGCTATGCCATGATTAAATACATAAAAAGAAGTGTATAATCACTAGAAATTAATGAAGTAATTTTGAACACACTTGCAATTCCACCATTAAAACATGAACTGCTTATGTCATGCAGGGCCAGGGCGGGACAGAAAAAAGAGCTATGCACCTGCAAGATGGGTACGACAGTTCTGGACACAGACTAGAGACTGTTAAACACAGGAACTTCCTGGAGTTTTTTGCTCTCTCTTGCTGATCCAGATAATTTCTGCACGAGATTAATTACACAGGATGAACCCAAACTAAATTTTCAAAACAAGTAGTGGAATGTTGTGTTTCATCACCTCCCAAACGTTCAAGTGGACGACCTTTATTTCCAGGTTATGGCTTCTGTATTTTGAGAGTCTGAGGTTATGATTAAAATAAAAAACTGATGAGAAAATGGACATATCATTAATGTGAATTATTATACATCATCTTTGCAACTGTTTCCAAAGCTAAAAACAGACCTGCAAGGCCACGATTTTGAGAGCAATAGAGATGTTCAGGAGTATTTTGAGGCACAGGAGATGCTCCCTTCCTTCCTTGATGAAATGCAAATACTTGAACATCTAGGCAGTGCATTGAACTTTGGGGATACTGTTTTAGAGAAATGCAATAATTATTCCTTATCCAAGAGAATCTGAGCGATGCCCGGAGCTGCTGGAATGACTTTTATCCAGCACTTTTTGTCGGTTTTACTTAGACCAGTCTGTCTCTTTTGACTGTGTTAATTATTTTACCACATGTTTTAGTCTCATCACCATGCAAACAATGTCTTATCATCTTCAATTCAACATCCGTCTAAATTGGCTTTCTTTTCTAAATCTTTTGCACACACGCACCTGCCTGCCTTTGCTTCACTTACTAGTATTTTGTGACTCAACCCATCTTTTGACCCTGATTTCCATTTCCTCTCACAACTTTGCTCTTTGCTCACCTTTCTCATATACAACTTCCTCCTTTTACAAGCATTTTCCAACTCTTTCACTGGTCTCAAGAGTACCATCTTCAATCATCAGCCACCCTATTCTCTTTAGTAATACTTAAAACATTTTCTTTATCCAAAAACTTTCTTTCATCACTTCATTTTATATATATATATATATAGTATATATATATATATATATATATATATATATATATATATATGTGTATATATTTCATATATATAGATATATAAATTTATATGTATATATATATAAATTATATATAAATTTGTATATATATACAGTATATATATAATTTACCTTTCTATATTTTTCTTCTTAGAGTGGTGGGTGCCAGAAATTAGCCTTCCCGTTCTTAGCAGGATTTTTGTAATAAAGTTGCTAGCCAGTTGATGCTGGTGTAACAGTTCAGTTTGCGACAGCAGACCTTGCACATGTTAGCCCAGTGTGCTACCCATGCGCTTCAATGTATACATATACATATATATATATATGTGTGTGTGTACATATTCAGTGGGCGCTTTACATGTGTTTGTTCCTTTGCAGCTGAAATCCTCATACTTTTTTTATAGTTTCCGCACCGTGGCTATTTTTGGTAAAAAAAAAAAGGAATTCACAAAAGAATCTCTATCCGTGTCTGAAATCAAAATTTCCGAGGCTGATGTCTGATATCCTTGGTGGTGAAATTTTCACCTAACACACAGATACGAATGGCCGTATTAATGAAGCATGGGAGGTATGTAAAATCTTTATTGCCTAAGAATATATTTTATGATTTATTTACCCCAAGGATATCACAAAGAAATATGCTGAAAGGGTCTAGTTTAATCAAGATAATAAAGAGCTGAACGACTGGCTCCCTCAAAATTTGATTGGGCTTTAGCGACCGGAACCTAAATTAGATGTTTTGGTTAGTAGAATTAATTTGACTTATGTATTAAACAGTACTAGAGGTTTGTAGACAGCTAATTTGAATGTACTGGAACAGACATTTTGAAATATTTGTTCGTTCACTTCGAATTTATGGTCTAGACCCTCGTTTGCAAAAAAACCCCATGTGAACATAAAATTAGGGGAGGGAAAGTAGATTAAGAAGTTTCAAAATCGAACTAGATTTTTAAAATCCGCGATGTAAAGCCAGACAGTCGATTTCGCAAATATCTTCACATTTATTCAAAGCTAAGGAGTTTTGTTATTTTGTTTTTTGTTGGTATTTTTAGCGCCGCTGGCTCCCTACCTGGAACCAATTAACGTCACGACCATCATTGATTACCCGCAAGACATAAATTACAGAGACGCTCGTTATGTTGACGTCGCTGTACGAACTAATTACCTAAAAGATGAGATTCTTTCGCCATTAATGGGTGATTAGAAGGATTCAGAGCTTGGTCTTCAAATATATTAATGCCCGGATAGAAACACACTAGATGTCTTCTTAATAAATAAGAGAAAAACAAAATCTCAAATGAAGGTGTATCAACCTTGAAGCACGCCATGAACAGGGGAGGTACGACAATTTTTTCTGAGTAATTAAAGGAGCTGACACATCATTCGAATATTTTTTTTTGTCCGTTGAGTTGAGCTTTAATGTCCCACTTGAATGTCGTCTGTCTTATATATCCCCGATTGCCCCTGCAAATGAAGGGCCAGCCAGGGGACGAGATAGTGTCTGGGTACCAGCCACAGTACCTGCAGAGGGAAAGTAGCTGAGATGATGGTCGCGGAATAGCTGCTGAGGAATTAGGTATATAATTGAATTATGTGATGGGGAAGGTTGGGTATTCGGAAGATAACCTGCAATTGTTATTGTCTGATCTGTGGAGACAGGGCTTTTATTGACGCTGTGGCCTGTTAGTAAGTGGACCGCAAGATGCTGAGTTGGATGAAGTGAAGGAATCTGAGGAATGTGGCTGGCGAAGGGATAGTTGTGAGGAGAGGGTCGCCTCCTGAGACCCGGGCTAGGAAGTGGTCCTCACAGGCAGCTTTAAAGGCTGCACTGACAAGCTCTGATTTGCGAAGTAGAGATGCTTTTTCGTGACAAAAATTTATTAAAGTCTTGGCTATCATTCCGCTCACTTTTATGTCTGTGGTTGATTTGTGTATTTTCGCTTCGCTTGGCACATTATTTAAATTTCATAATCATTAGCTTGTGTATCAGATAACTGAGGCAAATGTTCTGAGTGGACATTTTCTTGGATTTCCCTGTCCGAACTTGGCTACAATTCAATACTTGTTAAATTTTCGATTCCTTTAATTGCTTGGGTAAAAATTGTATATCTTTACTTATTTCTGTTAAGTGTCTGTCTTTTATTGTTACATGGGTTTTATTGATATCATGGTCTTACAGTGTACGCAAGGGTCATGATAAAGTATGTGCAAATACAGTACATACAAAAACTATTCTGATATATTACCCACATTCGGTATATAATATGCTTTGGGTTGTGGTATGTAGGTTCTACGGAAAGCAATCGGTTCTTGCTTGCTTAGTTCGTTTCTCCCTTTCATTTGACGCCAGCACCCATTGCTCTGTTGATGCAAAGGTGTTGTTAACTTACGCATTAGTGTAGGTTTTCGGCACAACAGCCGAACACTTCATTTGAGACAGCAGCTGAAAGGTGCATCTATCTTTGTATTCTGTAGGTAGTCTCGTCTCCTTCAGGAACTCAATGCACCGGTTCTCCAACCGGCCAATGAAGAATTAGAGGAATTTATTTCTGGTGATAGAAATTCATTTCTGCAAATGTGGTTCGGATTCCACAATAAGTTGTAGGTCCCGTTGCTAGGTAACCAGCTGGTCTCCAGCCACGTAAATAAGTCTAATCCTTCGGGCCATCCTAGGAGATATTAATGCTCAGTGGTCTGGTTAAAATAGTTATACTTAACTTCTTTCCAAAACCATGCACCACCAATATCTAGTACATCTATAACATATTAGTTTGTCTGCTCAGTTGAGGGCTGCACAGTATATCATCCGTAAGTGTCACACCGTTTTGTACTGTATATCATCCGTAAGGCCACAATCGTTTTTTGCGCTGTATATCATCCGTAAGGTCACAATCGTTTTCTCCTCACATTTTGACGGTTTTATCATAGATAGGTCTGCGCTTTCCTCCGTAGTTTAAGGTGTTATAGTCGGCAAAGTCACATTTTACCATCCACATATTATTTTACTACTATCATAATTAAGTCAAGATTTTCCTCGAAATTCGTGCTTGTTATCGGCACTGTCCTGCTTTTCCCATATAGCTTAACTGTCATAAGCACTCGATTTTTTTTTAATTACGTTTTGTTTCCCGCCAGTTATTTTCTTTTTCAAAGCTATTGTCTTCCATTATTTTTTTCCTAATAGCAAAGTTTTAGTAAATTGCCTTTGGTTAACCATGGAAATTGACGACATAAATAAATGAGCACGTTTTACTCTTTGGCAATTCAGGTTGAAGAATCTATATTGAAGTCTGTTTATAAACGCAAGAAATTGTTTCTGGCAGCAGATTTATTACGACTAAATCACAATTGAAATATTCGCTAAGGAAAAAGTGAAGTGGAGTTTTTATAAAATAAACTCGGTAATTTGATCACCTTGCAGCCAAGATTTATGCAAAAGTAAAGACCAGAATAAAAAAAAAATTACGTCATTCATAAAGGAAAGTACCTGCAATTAAGCGATATGAATCCCGAATGGAATGGAAGAAGAAATCTTCTGGTGGCAACACCGTGATACAGGTGTAGCGAAAGACATTGGTGTAGACAGGTCAGTGGCTGAACGGGGTTGTTAAGATACTGACAAACCAAAACTTTGTGGATTTGTCAACTTTAACAGTAAATACATATACAAGGAATGCGCACTGAACCGTCAACATTTGATTGTGTTAACAACCTACGTATAAAGCAAATATAGAGCTAATGAAATTTGGTGGAGATGAGCAAAAGAGGGCGAATAGAGCGAAACGCCGAGAGAAAGCGAACGAAAGTTTCAGGTATTCAGCGTCAAGGCAGGACAGGGTGAAAACGTATTTTACCCTAATGAGCTCCGGCTCCCCTCTGGTTTCGGGAGAATTAATGTCGCCAAGGTGGTGATGGCGTTCTAACCCCACCCCCACCCCCCACCCCTTTCCCATCCTGCTTCTCCAACCTCCGCTCCTCCCTCCTATTGATATGGGAAGATGGAGAGGAGACATTTAGTCATTTTTTACTGTTTCTATTTTTCTCAACTGGTTAGGGCCTTTTATTTTTCGAGCTTGTACCTTTTTATTTGTTCTAATTATAAAGAAAGGTTTGTAAGATTATTTCAATCTGATTCTACTTTTCCTTTTTCCATATTCTAACGGGCTTTGTAAAATTTGAAAACCTACACACACACACACACGCACACCCCCTGATACCCCCCACACAGAGAGAGAGAGAGAGAGAGAGAGAGAGAGAGAGAGAGAGAGATTTGACATCGTTCCTTGATGGTATTTGTGGCAGAGGACGTTTGAATGATCCTTGATGATACAAATGACGTTTTTCACCTCCACGGGAAGAGATAGATGGCAGAGAGGAGGCAAGAAATCTGTAGACAGGATGGAAAGTCCTAGTCCCTCGCCTTACCTGTTCCCTTGTTCCCTGCGGCCGATGTTAAAATGAAAGGTGCTGGAAGGACTGTAGATGCTGTAGATGTTTAATAGTAAATGAAACATTTCGTATGACGGTAACCTCACTCTTGTTATCGTCAGTGGTTTGACTACCAACTAGGAAGAAAGAGTGTCTGCATTGATTTCCAGCGGTTTCAGGGTATGCAGTGTTAAGTGTATCTTATAGAAAGCTTGAGAAAATCGAGATATTGAGAGGTGCGTATTTAGATGTATTTCAAGTGAGTGTGATAGGTAAATGCACATATATCTATTTTTTTAACTGATGAGCTTGATGATGATGGCGACGAGCAGATATCAAATTACTTGATAAATGAAAAATTCCTTCACGTTAAGAAGTGAGACAAATTTCTGGGAACTTTATATGATGGTACAGTCCTGTTTCCTGTTTCTCTGAGGAGCAGTGGAACAATTTTTTTCATTAAAGATATTTTTCATTTCTAGTCTAGTTCGGAGGGATTATCAAGATATCTAGAAATACGTGGTGACGTTATTTATTTACTTCTATTATTTTACATCATGTTCCTTTCAATTGATGTATTTTTATTTGCTCATAGGAAATTGAAACCATTTAAACCATTTGTATTTAATTGTTCCCTGTTCTTTCGTAAAATGGCTCTCAAATTTCAATAGAAATGTTGAGGGAACGAAGACTGTAGAGTTTGGATGGGAGTTATCCCAGGAGAAATCAGTTCTGTTATCAGACATTTGTAAAAGACGACGAAGGCTTGAAGAAAAAGCTGCGGTACTGAGCACTTTTGTGTTTTTTAACACATCTTCCACGAAAGCGCTGGGCACCACCAGTTTTTATCCTACTGCTATGGCTTCGCTATGTTTGTTGTTATCGACGTAGCATACGTGCATATATAATATATATATATATATATATATATATATATATATATATATATATATATATATATAAATATATATATTATATATATATATATATATATATATATATATATATATATATATAAATATATATATATATATATATATATATATATATATATATATATATATTACACACACACACTTGTGTGTATGCATAGATAATTTTTATTTTTCCTTATATGTAGGTGAACAATAACCTCTTGACCATACATGCTTACATTCATGCATTCTTTCAAGGAGAGTGTCTATTGTGTTCAGTAAATTTATACTATTTATCACAACATGGCAGTCGTCATTATTAAATACTATATTACAATATAATTACTGATTTCAGTCATTGGGAGCAATGGTCTCAGCTAGCAGTTTATATACATAAAAATGGATAGAAAATGCTCATTGACTAGGTGTAGGCTGCCTTCCTCAAAAATCTAAAAGGGAAGGGGCTGGGGTTTGTGGATAAGCATGGATGTTTTAATTCTTTTAAGAAACCTGTATGTCAAAAACGGATGGTGGAACTGGTAGAGCAACTAATATATTCATCGTTTAAGATCAAGAGAGCTAGAGTTTCAAAAAATATGGACTTGTGAAATTAAAACAAATAATAAAAACTAGGTTATCATTATATAAGCAATAACATGGGCTACCAGAATTATACGAATCAAAAGGACATTGCTTATGTCCTTAGCAGAAAACTGAACAAACATGAGAAAGTAATGTTACGTGAAGTCTCGGCAAACGACTTCGCGTAGAAATAAGCAGAATCTCTCTCTCTCTCTCTCTTTCAGCTACTGAACATTGCCCACTCAGTGATGTCAGTTCCTTAAATAGGATGGTTTGTATATTATTGAGGAAACAAGTTTTAAGTACACACTTGAGATAACACAAGGTTAACGTCAGTATGTTTCGTGTCATGATATCATGATCAGGTGAGAGCTGAAGGATGAAATTCTTGGCTCAGTTCATGTTAGATCGTCAGAAGAGACCGACAGCCATTGTAAATATCTGTGGTTTGAGATGAATAGAAAATAACTCTGACATTTAGAGTAGGTATAGCCAGAAGTGACAACCCTTCACCACAGAGGTAAAAGTCGAAACTGGAATTAAACAAAAACATTATTAATACTTGTTATGCTTTGCTGCTAACACATTTTGTTTGGTTTTATTGTGAAAATTTGTCGCGAAGTTATAAATGAATCATATAGCCGAGCGTAAAGTCGTGGGTCAGGTTACACTAATGGTTCACTGACGTATACATAATTATATATGGGTGAATTTAATTTATTTTTTTCCTAACTAAGAAGGATTAAAGCCTCGTTAATATGTGAAGGTCTGTGGTAACTACGTTTTATTCTTTTTCATTTAAAGAAATATATAAAATTTATTATGTAGCCTTCACCCATTCATCCATATCCAGGGTGTGCTTTGTTGAGTCACTTCACGGTCTGCAGTTACTCACACTTCCACTTAACAGTGTCAGTACCTTACTGAACAGTATAGCTAGGTATTGTTTCTCTTGTAGCCTATTTTTCTCTTCTTGAGAGCGGAGACCTCTCTTCCCTATTCGGAACCTTTCATTCTTTCTTCTTTTAATTCAAACGCTCTACTGCTCTCGACCTCCCCTTCCTTATTCCCCTATCCTCTGGCGTTTTCCTTCTCCTTGCTTCTGCTTCACCTGAGTCTCCTCTACCTCTTCCATTCTGTCCCTTACCTCTCACCTTCCTCTCTCTGCTCTTTTCCCGCTGCCCTTCACCTTGGGTGAGCCTTTCAAGCACCTCCCTGTGTCGAAGTTGGGCAGAAGGATGCGAGAATAGGTATATGGAAGAATGGGGGGCCAGGGGATGGTCTCCCACCACCGCTATTCCACTCTTTGCATCAATTGACATCACCTCTTTCTCTCCCACTCCATACCCCCACCCACCCCCCCTGGTAACGATAGGCCCTGGAGTGCCCTGGTCGAAGTCTATTGTCATGCCATAATTACTTCCTGTAGCAAGAGGCCGGGGGGTGAAATATACCTGGATGCGTTCCAATGGACGCGACGACCGCAAATGATGTCCCACCTGCATCCTGGTCCTCCTCTATGGATCCTGCACCCTCCTTCCCTCTTGGATTGGTTTAAGGGTTGGAGGATGAGGGGGCTCCGAAGGGGGAACGTCTACCCCGCTGCATCTTGCGCTCACTTTGGGAGGGAGTTCGGGATGACATTTGGTGGAACAGATCTTCGCAGTAGTTATCTTTCAGAAATACGTTTCGCTGGTATGGCCCTCTCTCTCTCTCTCTCTCTCTCTCTCGTTCCTCGTTGGGCGGGTAGGTATCGTTCTTAGCTAGCGCTCTGCTGGCCGGGAGTTCGAATCTCCGACCGGCCAATGAAGAATAAGAGGAATTTATTTCAGATAGAAATTCATTTCTCGCTATAATGTGGTGATTCCACAATGTTGTAGGTCCCAAGGCTAGTTAACCAATTGGTTCTAGCCACGTAAAATAAATCTAATCTGTCGGGCCAGTCCTATGAGAGCTGTTAATCAGCTCAGTGGTCTGGTTAAACTAAGGTATACTTCTCTCAGACAGACAGGCAGATGGTTGCTGAAGTGTAATGAACTGTAAGAAATGATCTCAAAATAAACATGAATGATGAATGAGTTTTTATCCCATTTTAAAATGTGATAGGTTATGATTATGATAAAATACGATGCCGCAATTCAGAGAGCACTTTAAATAACAAATGATTTTACGTAGCCTACAAAAGGAAGCAACGAGCAGCCATTGCGATGCTAAGGAAACTGATGAAAAATTCCAGGTGTTCATGAACAAAATAAACGATAAAATGAATGTACGCACGTTGATGCCATCGTGTCAATCCGTGGCATATATACTGGTTCTCCTGGGGGACTTCCTCTTGTGAATTAAAAGTACTTTGAATTATAAGGCGATGGACTTCATGTAATCAGTTAAAAGCAAGTTTTGGTAATTGGTAATGACGAGGACTGGTTGATAATCTGTACCAATTTGGATGGGTGTCAGTAACGTTATTACTGTATCTGTTATTATATTAGAGGTAATGTAATAAAGACGAAAATTGTATTTTTCTGTTGTTACTGAGGGAGATGATTGTGATTTTAACAATGATAATAAACTAGATACAGTTTCTAACCATGCCTTATATTTTGTCTTAACAGAAAAAATATTGTCTTCTAGGGACCCTAAACAGGTGGTTTATTAATCTCAACTCCTACATTTGTGCCGCCAGTGCACCTTTCGTGGTGCACTGTCGAAATTACTAAAGGTTGTTGGGAGAGTCTTAGCAGACCCTAGCTGCATCCACTTTTTAGTCGTTTACTTCACCTCCATTCCCCGCTCCCTTTCTTCGGTCTAGTTGTCCATCTTCACCAACTGTTACTTCTAAATGCAGATGCAGAGGTTTTTCTAGGCTCCAGGTTTAGATCCATATACTGCCTCTCCTTTATTTTCTGTATCCCTCTATGGTGCTGTTCAACCATTCCAATTCCCTCGTTTCACTGTCTTAAGCGCTTAACAGTGTAATTAATTTTCATAGATCAAATCATACAATTTACATTTCCAAAATAGTTTTATGCTTTAAACTAGAATCTATAATTTTAGACTACGTAATTTTAGTAATTTCTACAGATTTATTCAATAATCTCGTTACTTTCCAAGTTAATAGCCTTTTTGACTCGTTCCGTGTGTGTACAGTATAAACCCAAATATTTGCTCCGATCGTGTACAGCTTCTAGGAGGGCATTGTGTAAGTTTTTTTTTTTATGAAGCGTGAGACCCAGCTGGTTTTAATCATCCACGTAAGCCAAGATTCACTGTGTTTATTGGAAGAGTAACCAAAAGGTAACTTTTTATTGTCATATCATATTGTAACAGGTTATTAATATGAACATGAGAACTGATAATTTTCTAGTGTCATTAAATTTGGAATTTTTTCAGGGTACAAGGTTTGCAGGAAATGCAAAGTTTGAGGTATGCAGAAAAAGAGTGAAAATTACAGTGGCTAGGCAGAAAATAATAGAAAAACTAAAAGTGAATCTTACAAGCACAATAGATTTTATCAGCTTTGTCATTAAAATTTATCATAGTATGCAGAAAATTGGGAGTCGACACTTGTTTATGCTCCATGGAAGACAATATTTTTTTTTCAGTGTTTGGTAGTTCAAACGCTTTATGATGTATTAGCCATATTAAAGTAGCTGTAGGTATTACTGATAGAAATAAAGTAAACATTTTGGAGTTTATTGAACTGTGTTCCAAAATTCATTTTCAAGAAATGAGGACCACGGGGTAAAGGAGTGTAATGTTCTAATCCACCAAGAAGCCAGTTGAATAAGGTGGAGGCAAAATTACACGTGCCCCTCCTCCACAACCAAGTTCTCCCCATTTTCCATGGTCAGCCCCCTGTCTACGGTTAATGAATGAAAGAACGTCCAGGTAATGGCTTGAGCAACAAAAGAGAGAAAGACAAAAGCATAATGGTGTGTAAACAGATAAGTGAGGCTGTGACGACTTCCTGCTCTCAGCCTTCCAGTGACAACTATTGTTCCAGGCCAGCCTCCTGGAAGCTGATTCTTTTTTACCCCCCTCCCCTCCTCCTCATCCTCCTCCCATCACCTACACCACTACCATTCTCCTATCCCATCTTCGTTCCCTGCTTTCCTCCCATTCTTAACCCCTCCCCTATATTTTTCTTCGTCCTCCGGAGTGGTTCTGATGCCTTTCAAATCGTCCTCCCCCTCTAACCTCCTCCCCCCTCTGTGTAATCACCTTTTTTCTTAGCCCTCTTTCCACCATCTTTGAATCCTGCTTCTTTCTATACAGTTGCCTTTCTCCCTCTGATTCCTTCTTACCCTTCCTCTCTACCGACTCTCCCACCCTTCCGTCTTCCTTTATTCGCTTTTTCTTTCCATTCTCCTTTCTTACCTGTTCCAAACAACATTTACTTTGCTGTTTGTTAAGATTGCATGCTTAGGTGGGGTTGGTTGGAGCAGATGCGAAAAATAATTAAAATTGCCTGATTGCCTGGATAGTCTGCTTAACGTTATTTTTATCGTAGAAGTTACTGTTTTTGTCATACTTAGAAATGAGAAGATTGCGTGTGATGAAGAAACAAAATGATCTCATTTGGCAGAGATAAAGGACGAGTGTTTTAGTTGTGTCGTTATTTGTGTATCATCTCAACATTTAATGTAATTCCAAGTGTTTTATGTAATCCAAAGCATGCGCTATCTCTTGAGAAAGTGGAAGTGTTCAATTCCAGTCTTCTTGACAATGGCTACCCCCGCTCATTCATTGAAAGAAGGTTGACATTCTAGAGCTTTTAGAACTGAAAGTGTCAGATTTAGAACCAGCGAAAATTTTTTGCTCTTGCTTATAACTGTTAGTGTCAATATCAGAGGTCTCCAGTAGTTTCTGCCTGAAACTGAAACTGTTAGTTTTAAAAACCTAGAATGTCAATTTTAATGTAAATTAAAATAGCAATGGCATTTCAACTTTTGGAAATTTCAGTAATTTTAACTCCTTTGAAATAAACCTCAGACCTGACAGTTTTTAACAAATTTCAATATCAGACCCAAAATCAGTAATATATATGTATATGTATATATATATATATATATATATATATATATATATATATATATATATATATATATATATATAATATATATATATATATATATATATATATATATATATATATATATATATATATTTTTTTTTTTTTACACACAGTTTCTCGTACTTTTTTTTGTCATATGCTCTAATTTATTTTACAGAAAACTGTGTTCAAGTTTTAATATTATAATGACAGCGAATCCTTACTGTAAACGTTGAAGAAATGAAGTTTCTCATTTCTAGTCGTGTAGAAAATGCCATTGCTAATTTAAGTACCTCCAAAAAATATCACGTAAACTTACAACATTATAGACCTTTGAAAAACTGTCAGTGAAGCATTTGGAACACTAGGAATCTCTCTAATGTGGTTGAATAATATTGAAAATGTCAAAGTCACTCCACGCGAAGGTAATAACTCATACGAAACATTTGTGTTTAGGTACTTTTAATTCTTCCTTATGGAGTCCTTGTTGTCGTTAGGTATGCATATTATTTTCTATTCGGTCTATAAGTAAAACAGGAATGTGTAATATGTGATCCACTCTTAATGCTCTAAAATGGGAATAGAATTCCGGCTCTGTCGCCCATAGTAAGCACCTTCGATTTTTCATGCTGTCTATATTGAAAGAGAAATTCTTGATTGAAGCTGAAAATGGCGCAGGGGTATGAAGCCTCTGAAAATTTTGCACAAAGATATTGCGATTGCAGGGGAATGCTTGTCTAGACTGATATTTACTGGAGATTATAGTAATGGATACCGTAACTTTGCTAATAGTTGTGTGGATTTGAATACCGAGGTAACGGGATCTAGACTAATTTTATTTAAGTTTGCTGACAATAATGAACACACATACTAATAATTTGTGCGGTGTAAGTTTTGCAAGCTATAATAGGACAAAGAGAGAGAGAGAGAGAGAGAGAGAGAGAGAGAGAGAGAGAAAGAGAGAGAGAGAGAGAGAGAGAAATGATGCTCATAATCTGGTGGCGGGGCCGCTGGCCCCCACCCCCTAACAGGCAGGAGTTTTCCCGTTTCACCTTTCCATGCGTGGGGTAGGCGCCAGCTTCGTGTCCTATTGTCTGTAATCAGCCTTCCGTGAGGCGGCTTCCAGCTAGCAGCCGTTCCGGCACGCCGCCCACCGGATATGTCGGAGAGACCATCCACCATTGGCCCCCGCCCCCTGCCTCTATTTTCTCCACCAGGGGCCTGCCTTCGCTGGAACATCCTGGAATTCCTTTACGGGCGTTGGTAGAGTAGCTGGAGTTGGTGTTCCTCCTCATCCGTTTCTTTTCTTGGCCGCTTTCTTTTAACCTACACAAAGCTGCTGCACGAATCCCTTTGTAGTCTTTTCGCCTAATGCCTTTACGCGGGAGTTCTACTCATTTACGGAATATTAATCTATTTATTACAGCTGATTCGTAGAAGAGGCACATTTTAACACACACACATATTCCCATACAAGAATTAAAGAAATTTCATAAGTTATATATTCCGGCTAATACACAACGGCTCTCGTCTCGCTCTAGAGGAAGAGAAAGTGCTGCGGGGGTCAAAAAGAGTTTAGATTGAATCGGTGTGAGTGTATTAAGGCATTCCGACCAGATTCATTTTCTTCCATAGAATTTCCTTTGTGCTGTTTTTGGTAGGAGATGGATTGCAGTTATGATCTTTGGATCTTGGATTACGAAGTTGACCGGGAATATTTTCTAGCGATGGTTGTCAGGCGGTTGGTGTGGCTGGATTATGTTATTAGCAAGAGGATTCCAGAGGGTTTTGTTCATGATGTCTGCCCCCCAGAGCTCATCTGTTATCTGTTTATCCAATGGTGGTTGATTCCAGAATATTCCTCCTCTGTGGACAAGCACTTTTAAATAGCGGAGATGGCTTCCTCCAATTAATACGATGTCTAAAATCTTGAAGGTGGACGAAAATCGCCGAATTTTTTAGGCCATGCGTAAAAGATCTTGTGTGTTCTGTTAATCTGTGCGATAGCGAACATGCAGTTTGTTTTACGTGAACTTTCACAATTTCCAGATAACTTTTTAAACGCCCGATTCAGTTTCTGTTATTTTGATAGACATTAATAAGAGCACTCCTTATAGTTATTGGATAAAAAAAAAGGGCTTTTTAGGTTCATAGTCACTTTCTTTTAATGTCCTCCGCTAACGGGACTTTATTTTGTCGGTAACATCTCTCTAGGTGTTATCCTCACGGCTTCGAAAATATATTTTATGGGATTTATTGATGGCTTTTTCCGTAAAGATGATTTCGAATTCTTTGTCTAAGTAACCGGTATAACAGCTTCGATTCCCCTGAGAAAAAGATTACAGCACACCCCAGTCATTACTGAAATGTCATGACAGCTGAGGAAATGAATACAGTAAATAAAGAACGTTGGTTTTCTAGTATTATTAGGCTCGGTAAAACTGTACTTTAATGATTTTCGCACTATTAATGTACCTCACATGGTTACTACTTTACCTTTTTCCCAGTGAATTGATTTTGTTAAAAAAAAAGTCAAAATCACCCAGCTAGCATCCCAGAACGTGGTAATGTCATCAATTTATCGCAGCCAAACGTGTCTTTGGGTTTTATTGAGTCAAAATTTCAGTTTCGAAGTATTCCGTGCAGAGACTGGCTCAAAGGGGAAGGGCCAGGATGCCTATTCTACACCGTAATCTTTGCAGAGATTTCCGTTCAAAGAGAATATGATATTGGTTACACGAAGCTTCATTAATTTTATTATTTTTTGAATGCCCAGAGGAAAATGGTCTTTTCGAAAGGGGTTAATCTTCCCCTTAGAAAATTCAAGACGTCGTTTACCTTTAAAGTGATTAACCCTTTTTTACTGTATTTGTACGGACTTCCCATGACCTACAAGGATGGTGTGCCCATATGCCCAGTCATTAAAAAAAAAAAAAAGGCTCTTTCATGCTTAATTGATCAAACTGGTTGGTGGATCCATGTAGGTTATGGGGAGTCCGTATAAATATAGCAAAAAAGGGTTAATCACTGTAGAGGTTTCTAAAAATTTAGTATTCAGTTTTCTTTAAGTGAAAACTGTCCGCACTTTTTCTGTCCGGCCTCAGATCTTAAAAACTTGTGAGGCTAGAAGGCTGCAAATTGTTATGTTTATCATCCACCCTCCTGGCATCAAAACATCAAATTGCAGCCCTCTAGCCTCAGTAGTTTTTTTTTTTTATTTAAGGTTAAAGTTAGCCATGATCGTGCGCCTGGCACCGCTGGGGAAAAGCACCAAACACAGACCACCGCCGAGCCGTATCTGGACCGTGGCTGAAAGTTTCATGGGCCGTGGCTGGAAGTTTCATGGCCCGCGGCTGAGAGTTTCATGAGCCGTGGCTGAAAGTTTCATGGGCCGTGGCTGAAAGTTTCATGGGCCGTGGCTGAAAGTTTCATGGGCCGCGGCTGAGAGTTTCATACAGGATTATACGCCGTACAGAAAACTCGATTGCGCCAAAGAGACTTCGGCGCATTTTTTACTTGTTGGTCTTGTTACCTATTTTTCATACTTAATTGTAGAATTCGAGTTCAGGGGTGTATCCTACACCTTACCAGAACGACATCAAGCAGATTTTCAGACGTCATGGTTCTCTTTAGAACGTCTCTCGTAGTTATATTACAAGATTTTCATTTCCATCCATCATTCTTTCCTTCTATATCTCTAGTAAACCACTTTATTTATTAAAACGCTCATAACTAATCTCTTCTTTCTGTATTTCGTACTATCTTCTGTAATTTCAAGTCAATTGCTCCTGTAAGCCGGTTCCATATGAATAGGGTCATCCTCTGAATGATAATAATGATAATAATAAGGCTTCATCATTGCTATAGCGTTAATATATTCCAGTTCATAATTGCAGACAAATTATTAAAACCATGTACATAGTATGTCCTTGCACAATCAAGAGTCCAGTTGCCTTCTTGTATAACATTCAGTAGATCATTTGGCTCTCCTAAGAGCTGTTTCTCTTCCTGTAATAAATTTCTCTTTGGAGGATTGGCAAGATTAAGTATTTACAGGTTTTTCTCAGGTTTTTAATCCGCCCCTCCTTTGATTTTTTCTTAACATTCTACCAGTTCTTAATTTATTTCCCGAGGTTCCTGTCATTTAACTGGTAAAAATGGAATATTTTAATACTTTACTTGAGTAATTGAATAAATATAATAGTAAAGTTCAGCTTTGTTTGTTTTCAGTCAATGGGCTGATTCGAGTGTTGTTATTAAGAGGATCTTATGTCCGAGATCAAGTGAAGATTTAAGCAAACTCTTAGAAAGTGACCAATTAGCACCTTGAATACTATTTTACCATGAAAAGGACTGTCTGTTAGTCTTCATTGTTAATAAATATGAATACTTTAACAAATATATATATATATATATATATATATATATACATATATATATATATATATATATATATATATATATATATATATACATATACTATATATATGTATGTATGTATGTATGTATGTAAATATTTACCTACTGACAAAGGTAAAGAAACTCGAAAAAATATATGAATTTTCATATTCTAAACATATATAGCATTACTTTTAATAGGCAACCAGGGAGTTCCTTCAAAAGTTACCATGACCCTCTTGGTGCCAGTGACTCGCAGCTTGAACAGCGTTGACTGACCTCGATGGTTTTTTAACTTTTATTTTACCGTCAACTCTTGACTTGGTAAGTATAGAGTTAAAATGGATGTTGTTTCTTTGAGCATTTAAATAATTACATAGTTTGTTTGTTTTTTATTTTTATTTGTATTTTTTCTGTTGAATATTGGCCCGAATTAAAGTGCTATATATGCTGGTTAATACGTTATTACTCATACGGTTTTTAACAGAGGTAAACTGCAGTTTCACTTGTTGCATAAAGTGTGGGAGACAGAAATACAAATCGTTTATCTTGACCCGAATAAATGAGGACATTGTGGATTGACTGTAGCTGGGGCTAAAGGCTTTTCACGTAGCAGATTCAAGCTGAATGCGCTTGATCATCTTCTAAATATCTAGAAGGAAATAAGACAATCATGAATAGTCAAGACACAAAATGATAATGCCTGCTTTTTCTTGGTCTCGCTTGGTGGCTGTTTTAATTACGTTATTGAAGGTGGCGAGTGTTTTTCCACCATCTTTAACAGGCTTATCAACGAAGATATAAAATTTTCCACCAAGCAGTTCTTCTCTGTCTCACTCTCTCTCAATCGTCCTTCTCTCGGCCCTCTGAGCTTCCCTTTCTTCCCTCCGCCACTTGATTTTTTTTTACTTGTTGTTAATCTAATTTCCGTAATGTCAGTCTCAGGGAATTTTCTTTTTTATTAAGCGCCTTCCTGCAAAGGCTAACGGAAGTTGTTTTTTGGGGTACATGTGTGCTCTAGATTGCATGAATATGCGGAAATTTTAGTTCCTTCACCATGTTTACAAGGAGATTGTTTGTAGATCACGTTGCCTTTTCACGATACATCCAATCACACGACGACTATTGTTTACGGTTATTGTTTATAGGTTTTCTTTTCCTTATCACAAAATCTGCAGCGTAAATAGTACTGTTTAGGCTTTTCCATTGTCATTTTGATAATACAAAGACCTCTCTCTTTCTGTCTTTCTGGTACTGTGGTTTTACTGTAAAACTCTCAATGTATTACGCAAATATACTGACCAGTTTATGTGGAAGCTCGTAGAGAAAATGAAAAATTTTCTTCAGTTTAACTGTTCAGAAATTAATTTGAGCTTAGGAGTAAATTTTTGTTCGTTTTCTATTCACACATCCCTGGGACCTTTATTTCAAAATGTAAACTTCGAACTGATGAAACAAAAATTTCAACCTTTATAATAACCAATCTTAATTCATTTATAAAACTTTTAAGGATACCTCCCAGAACACAAACACTCAATTATATATACACACACACACACATATATATATGTATATATATATATATATATATATATATATATATATATATATATACTGTATATATATATATATATATATATATATATATATATATATATATATATATATATATATATATATATATATATATATATTGTTATGGTCTGGGAAGAGTTAAATGGAATTTTGAATGTAATTTGCATTAGGGCCAACACCTAGATCTCAGAACATAAAGCAAAAATGTAATTAAGAGTGACTTACCTTGAAATTACATCTGGTTCAAAGAAAATGGGAAGGTCGCATTTCAAACCAGTCGTTAGATTAAATTAATTTATTTACAGATTTGCAACTAGAAATTAATATGGGCAGGCTGGCAGTTCATCAATCAAGGCACATGCAATGTGCCATAAAAAAGTGTAACTACAGTTAGCAAATAAATCAAAGTTTGACACGAATCTTATAAACCACTTAAGACTGGCTGATAAAATTATTTTACATTAGCACAACAATAATGCTGTGGGGCCTAACACGTGGCCCTTGTAAACTGTTGGTTGCAGAAGTGTCTTGCACGTGGCAAGATGGAAATGAGGCTCCTAAGGCAATTGTTTCACAAGGGCAGGGGCAGAACGCGAAGAGCCAATGAACAGGATTCTGGAAAGGAATTCCAGGTCAGCATTCATTTGCACAAAGACTTCCTCTCACATGGAATTAATTATTCACGATGGAGGGAATTATTAATTAGATTTAATTAGCACATGGTAACAGTATGGTGGGAATGCCCTAATTATTATCACAGAACAAACTTAATTTAGGCTTGGACCAAGTCATGAAGGAAAGTAAAAGTTAGATGTGGGAAGCAAAGGACTTTTGTTTGGGAGAATGAAAGTTGGAAATACTGAAAACTGAGAGGAATTCAGGAATAGGAAAAGAACACTGGCATTACTTTCAACTTCAAGATGTACCCTATTGCATCTGTGCATGGAGCTCACTTGCAGAAGATGGCTTCAGGTCGCTCCTTAGAAGTTCTGACACGTGGCCAGTGTGGCGAGGACAGAACAGCACCAGACTTAGTGCAGTTAGAGTGAAGCGATCTGGCTCTTCGGAGTTGGGAAACAGAATGCGAGAGATCCAGGTCATGGAGTCGCCCCTTGGATTCTAGCAGTGAGCACAGGACAGCGCACATCTGAAAGAAGCAATAACAGCCAGCACAAAGGTCAAAGTTAAGACTTAAGGGTCAGCCTAGCATCCTATTTACCATCCTGACTTGTCCTTGTGGCCTAACGGTTTTCTGTCCCCCAATATCGTACAATAGTGGGGCAGGGTGCCTACATTCTGTCCCCCCTAGTGGGGGTCTTCTCCAGCCGCCATGAAATTTTGACTTCTAGCAAACGGGCTGGAGACGAATTTATAACATGTAAGTATATATATATATATATATATATATATATATATATATATATATATATATATATATATATATATATATATATATATATATATATATATATAGTGTGTGTATGCATGCACACAACCACACACACATATATATATATATATATATATATATATATATATATATTAATTACACTTTTTCGTTACTAATTCCTTGATTTTTAGTTTTTAAATATTTTGTTCTGTGAATGAAAAGGTCATCATTATGCATTAAGACTGGCTAATATAAAGGAATTAAATTTTTGTTTCATCCGATTTGAAGTTTATATTTTGGAATAAAAGTTCCTGGAGATGGGGAAATAGAAAAACGAACAAAAATTTACTCTAAAGCAAAAATTAATTTCTGGATAGTGAAACTGAAGAAAATATTTCATATCTTCGACATTTCACATTAATGTCCTTTTCGTGATACCTGGTCAATACGTCTATGTATTACCCACAAAGTTTTACGGCAAAACCATAGTACCATTCCAGAGAAATCCTTAGTGCCCCTGTTGACCAGTGCAATGAATTAATGTATTCCACTGTGGTATGTCACCACTAATGTAAAGAAGGGTCTCAAAAAACTTGCTGAAAACCGAATAATTTGTTATATATTATATATTATGTAATATATTATATATATATATATATATATATATATATATATATATATATATATATATATATATATATAATATATGTATATATATGTATGTATGTATTTAGATATATATTTTTTACATATTATATATGTGTATACTATTTTTATATATATATATATGTATTAGATATAATTATATATATATATGTATATATATATATATATATATATATATATATATATATATATATATATATATATAAAATTGTGTTTGATTGTATATGTATGTTTGCTTGTGTGCACCTACATGAACCAATTGCACTGCTGGTTTTGGACAAAATTGTTTGAGTTTGGTGTTTAAGAGGCCATATCTCGGTTTTACGCTTTACTGTGTATGTATATACCCTCTGTGTTCCTGTTAGGTTACCTTTCTCTTCATTTCATACAATGTGTTTGTTGTCATCTCCCCTTCTCCGTCACTCTGTAAATCATTCACTGTGGCTTAAAACTTCCCTTCTTCTTACCTCCCTTTACCCACCGATTTGTCCAGGTGTGTCTGGGCCATTGGCCAGGTGGTCAAAGGATGGTCTTACAAAGCAAATCGTCTGTATTCTTCCGGTTTCGAACTTTGAACCTTAGGCTATTGAACATCTAAGGATCAGATTCCCCGGGACTGGACTTTTTCCCCATTTTAAAGGATTTTCATCTCTATGCTGCTTAATCACAAGGGTTGGTATTGCGTGACGTTGACATTGGATCTAAACTTGGCCCTGGATAATTTGTATTGGAGAGTAATCCGCATCCGTATAAAAAGAAGAGGGGTCTAAAAGGATGTTGACGACGGAGGTGTTAAGGAAATAATCATGACTGGATCTGTAAATTTTGGTTTCTTAATCCCGTTTGGAGCGAGTGGAAAGCGACGCTGGAGGTGGTGGCGGAGCGAGTTTTTTGTTTACTTTTTCCTGGTTGATGAAAGGTCTTTGGGTGATATAATGCACAGCGGAGATTAGTGAAGATGTTTTCGCCGTTTTGCTTTTGTGACTGGGTGGGAAGCAAGCTGCAAAGGTGGTTAAACGGAAATGTTTTCGCCCTTATTTTTATCACTGCAAGGGTGTGCTTTTTGGCATTGAAGTGTTTAATGCGCCTTCTTCAACGCCGGGCAAAGGTGATCCGTTCCGTGGTCAGTCAGTGGTTGCTCTGGATGGAGTCTTAGTAGCATTAACCAGGGATTTGACTTAAAACCTTCTGGTTAGTAAAGCATTATCATCTTCTCCGTAGGCTTATGTTTTGTACATTTGCTAGCCTGTCATATTTAGCAAACATTAGTTTTGTAGCATTAAAAAATGAAACCTTCTCTGCTTTGTTTACATTTCTAGATGGTGTGGACTTTTCATCATGTGCCGAGGAGATACCATATGTAGTGAAATTAAACTACGCATAAGCACGTTGACAGTTGAAATTAACACTTAGAATATGCAGATGATACTGTTTTAATCTTTAAAACTACATGGTATACAAAGCTTGCTGAATAGAAGTCATTATACATCTAGAGAGATGGTATTCAAAATAAAAAATGAGAAAAGCAGAAAGTAATGATGACAAAGTATGCACAACGGACAGAGTAACATTTGAAAGGATTAATGAGATAAATAATTGAAATATTTAGGAACAGTGACTTCCTGTGTAGGTTCTCTTGAGTTGAAATTTAGTGAAACTAATAAAAGGCAAGTCAAATCACAGGCAGGTTGAATAGATTTGAAGTCGAATAGACTGAAAATTGCATGCAAAGTAAGATTATGTGGTAGTCTTGGTGTAATCGTGAAACTGTGCGTAAAAGACTTTGTGAATTTTATTGAATAAATCTTTAAGGAGAAATTTATGGGTCAGATGGCAGGATAGAGTTAGTGATGCACGGGAAATTACGGAATTTTCATATGCAGATGATGATATGATAATATGGAGATGGAGATGGTTTAGAAATGTCCTTCGCACAACCCCTGGGAGAATACTGCATTGAAGTTTCCTAGCAATCCTTAGTGCGTTTTCATAAACTTATTTTTTTCTCTCCACTCAGTAACATAAGAAAGTGTCTTGAGCGCTCCAGGTATCCATTCACGTCCTTTGCATTCATTGCTTAATGTACTTCTTCTTCTTCGTTTTAACGTGCTTTTTCCCATTTTCTATATGGGGGAAGCACGATGCCTTCTTTTGAAGGACTTTGAATTGGCGCAGGCTTAGCCTGATCGGCCGCCCTGCCTTTACATTGCTTAGACCCCGGTAGCGAATGTGTACATGTATCGTACCAACCCCAGCCCCTTTCTCCCAGCAGCGAGGAGAACTGAGTGGTTAGGTCGACAGTTCGAGACGTGAGGTGTCTGTTATGTCTTTAGAAGATGTTGGAGTGGCTTTGTTTATGTGTGTATTAGTCTGTAACAACCCATTTGCTTTCAGCAAACCTATCTGTTGGGATTACATACATAATCCCGGTGTCTACACGGATAGCATGTCCGCCTCTGACCGGTCGGCTGCGATTTGAACCAGCGCCACAGACCTCTGTGAAGTCCTAGGCTGCTGCTCCTGACCGAGCCATGGAGGCTCTATTACTTAATGTACTTACCTGGCCCTAACGTACCTCACATCATTATGTCTGCAAACCCATCTGAGATAAAAACGTCGGTTATTTTGTCTCTGTACAATCTTTATCATTATTTTCATTTTTTTTAGAATAGGAGTTGTGGATATTGATTTTCCAGCGGTAGTTTAGAACAATTAACCTAGGCTAGGTTATCTCGGGTTGAAACACTTGATGCTTCTGCCGTACTGGTGTCTCAGAATATTTAGATAAAAAGGTGGCATGTAAATGAATATTTATGCGTGTCGTGGTCGTATCAAACAATTAGGCACCTGGGAAGCCACTTGATTTGCATTGAAAAATTGGTCTCAGAAACTGTAAACCAGCCCCAGTAACCTGCAATCTTGGGCCGCATGCGGCCTCAAAGGCTTTTTTCTCCTAAAAAAATAAATAAGCTATAGTGCGGTTTCAGCAAAAGATTTTATTTCTAATAATGGCTTCTACAAGTAAAACGCAAGATTTCAGAGGAAACCCGGATAACTCTTATGTTAATGATCCCAGTTAAAAATGATAAGTAATTATTTTATGTTTGTACATTTAATAATAAGTACGGTAGCTTCATTTGCTCATCTATAGTAAGGGAAAATACTTTGTTTTGAACAAATCTTATTTTTGTGATCCTATTTAAATAAAAATCAGTAACAAAACTAATCATCTATCTATATCAGTTAATCACATAATATGTCTTATCGTAGTAAATAACATGAACAGTATTAGGTGGCCTATTAACAGAGTCGTGACTCGTGGCCCTTTGGGAAAATAGGTTGCACACCCTGCTGTAAAACTGCAGAACTGATTCTGGGGTACACATTTGTATCATCATTTTTATGTCCAAATTCACTAGTTCCTGCAATCTTGCTGGTATGGAAAGCTTTACATTGTACTTTATTGCACTTAAATTTTCTTTCTTATATGCTTGCCTTGAAGTATATGCTGAAATTCGAAGTAATTTCGGTACATCTTAGATATATAATTAAAATTATTAATTTTATGGTTTTATGATAGTGAATTACAAATGCAGACTTTGATTAGGTTAACATATTATTATTATTATTATTATTATTATTATTATTATTATTATTATTATTATTATTATGAACGTGGGAATTTCATTCTAACTTTTTGTAATGTCTGTCCCTTTTACTCTATTGTAACATTGCAAGTTTTTGTCTTATTTATTTTGATTAACTTTCCTGGTTTGTAATGTTATTACGATGTGTATGTGTCGTCTTTAGCAAATTGAATATTAAAATACTTTTTGTTACAATCTTAAAAAGGATGTTGGTTTTCGTCAGAAAAATCAGTATTTTTGAAACCTTCATCCATAAGATACTGCTGTTTTAGTGTGCTTATTTGTATGTTATTATTATTGCAAGAGATTCACAATTTCCGTGAAAAAATAATTGTGTATTAAAATTCACAATTATAGCAAAATTACTACTATGTAAATAAAGTTAAAGACTTTCGAACACTGAATGGTGTTCATCATCAGTGCTAACGTTAGCACTGATGAGGAACACCGTTCAAGTGTTCGAAAGTCTTTGTTTATTTTACATAGTAATATAGTTACTATATAATTGTGGGTTTTTACTACACAGATTATTATTATTATTATTATTATTATTATTATTATTATTATTATTATTATTATTATTATTATTGCTCCATTGGATTGTAAAACTTATCTATTTTGCAGAGGACTTTATTATGTTTTTATTTCTTTGAAATCAGATTTTACTGAACACATGTTAGGGAGGCGTGTGCCAAATTTGTCATGTTTCACTACTCTGTGATTCAGACTGCTGCTTTTCCTTTGAATCACCTGAGGAAATGTTATGCAGGCATTGCTTTTTTATGGAAGAGTTTATCTTCGATAACAGAAGGTATTGCAACGACCCAGTAGTTGCCTGCAGCGCTTTTTTAAAGGACTTTCATGACATTAAAGCACCTGTGATATAACGGGGAAGAGATTGTCCCGAAATGACTTCTCTAGTGTTCTTTAAAGCACTCCAATCTTCTCTTGCCTAAAGATAAGTGGCAAGGTCAGTGGGGCCGGATAAGACTAAAAGTCCATAGGTCTGGCCCAAAAACTGAGAGGGAAAGTCGAGATGTAAAAGCAGTGTATAACCCAGACAGTCCACTTGAACGGGACTGATAAACATGAGAACATAAAATACATTGGATGAACGGTGAGCATAAGGGCCCCAGTATCATATCGAGACATGGAACTTTCTCCTAGGGGAGCAATTGATATAAAAAACTTTAATTTTTTTTTTTTTGGTACCAGTAATATTAACCTTCTCTCTTCTCTCTCTCCTTCTCTCTTCTCTCTCTCTCTCTCTCTCTCTCTCTCTCTCTCTCTCTCTCTCTCTCTGCAGTATATTATATTTTGTTCTTTATAATTATGGTTACTTTTATTTTCGTTGATAAGAGGGCGTTTATGTGAATTTCATTTCATCGCATGATAATGTTGATATTCGTGTTACAGGCTAGGTTTTAAGTGCCAAGTTAGATTCTGATTTTTACACATTATTTGCAGTCGAGTTTAGCACAGTTACATACATACATACATACATACATACATACATACATACATACATACATACATACATACATACATACATACATATATGTATATATATACATATATATGTATATATCTATTCATATGCATATTTAAATATTTTATGGTTGCATAATGGCAGGAGTATTTCTTTTCCTCACAATCTTTCTGTTAAATTTTTCGTTCCCACCTCTCTCTCTCTCTTTATCTCTCTCTTCTCTCTCTCTCTCTGCATCCTTCTTCCCCATCCTTTCCTTCTTTTTCTTCAGCCTTGTGCCCTATTATTCCCCATTATGATTTCTTTCTCCTTGAATCTCCTTTCATATCATGGTCGTTAGAGTCCATGACGGTGACCATTATACTTGGATGACTTATTACTGTTTTTTCTCTCCTTTTTACAAAACACAATGATCTTTACAATGCTGCAAGTAATGTCCTAATGCCATTTTAGAGTCTCTCCCTATTTTACCGCGGCCTGGGGGAATCTGTTCGTGATATCGTAACATCGCCATTTCTGTCGAGAACAGATATGTTTTCTTTAATATGAATTATGAATAACTAACTGCAATGACTCCAGGGCACAATGTTCAACAATTGACGAGGTTCATGGTTTATAATAGTATTTTCTTCCAGATGGTGGAAATGTAATGAAAAGTAAGAGGAAAATATTTGTTCTTGTGCTGATTAAATTATTGTTCATCAAATGAGCTGTGTTAGTCTCAGTTAAGCTACCTCAGCTGTAGTCTGATGAGATGAGACACTGAAGGCCAAAGACATTCTTTAGTGAAGTGTAAATTCAAACAATTTGTGCGAGGAAGTATATATGAAGAAGAGATCCTGTAAAAATAAATAAAACATTTGATTTTAATAAATTCTTGTAGTTTTACATTGGAAATCCAAAACATGCAAAAATGGGTGTGAGACCATCATCTACAACAAAAATATCGCAGTACATCAGAGGATTGGTGATATTATAACCTTTATTCTATGGCTAGTCATATGTGAACGGCACGGCGCTTTCTGACACATGACCTACTGTTACATGAATTAGCGTTCTTTCGCCTGTCAGAGAAATGAATACTCTGTTGGTCGCTTGGAATCTTCCGACCGGCCATAAAACAAGAGGAATTTGTTATATATATATAGGAAATTATATTAATATAATGTGTATATATATATATATATATATTATAGGTCCCATATATATATATAACCATATATATAGCAAAATAAATACATACACACACACAAACACACACTGTAAATGGTAACATGTTAATCAGCTCAGTGGTCTGCAGAAACAAAATATACAGACTTTTTTTCCCTGAACGCTTATTACCTACCTTAACATATTATGAACACAGAATATTCTCACAGAAGGAAAAGGAACATGAGTCTTCTTCTTCTCTCTCTCTCTTCCTATCATCCATATGATAAACAGAGAGACTCAATATGTTTTCCTGTGTAAAATATTGTATGTTCATAATATGTATTAAACATATAATAAATGGTTCATTTGAACTTTATGTTAATTTCATTTCTGCTGCATGTGTGTGTTTAAAAACGAAATGCATGTAGAAGTAACTTAATGAAAAAAATATAAACCTTAAACATATTATGAAATACAGAAGCCCGTATTTAATGAATTAGAAAAAGAAAAAAAAAAAAAAAAAATATATATATATATATATATATATATATATAATCTTTCTGAATTTAAATTTTTATTTTGTTGAAATTTTTTATTTTATTCTTTTTAATGATAATTGTTTGTAGACGCAAGTATGGAAAAGATCAAATGTCTATCGTATGCTTGAAAGTCTCAGAATACATGCCCATTATATATTTTTTATTCTAAACGTATTCCTTTATTCATTAGGCATAATTATCAAATGACTTAGAGAGAGAGAGAGAGAGAGAGAGAGAGGAGAGAACTGGTATTTCATCCCAATTCTTCTATAAAATATCTGAGCTGGGATAGTCAGCATAAGTGGTTCTAGTTAAACTTTTACTTATTAAAATAATAACAACATGTGTGTGTCTACTTACAGGTTAGTGATAAGTTTAGAACTTCCTACATGTAAGCTTACAGACAAGTATCAGTAAGACGAATAGGTTTACATGAATAAAAAAGAAAGGGAATGCAGAAGTTGGAAAAGAACTCTTGTGCAAGATGCCAGGGTAGCATTAGATTGAAGGTTAGAATTTCTTGTTGAAATTATGATAGAGTGAAAAGAATATTTGTAATAGTTTATTGTACTTTGTTGTGAAAAAAATCAACTTCATTTAGTTTAAAAGAATAATTGTATGGTAACGCAGTGCAAACTCTCATACGCAGGATTGGGCTTGCAAAAATTGCTGTTAACCCGGCAGTGGTCTTGAGAACTCAGCCTTTGTCGACAAGTGAGAAGTGGATTCGCACCCAATGCCGACATATCATCAGATGAATTTGTGTCATCTTCGTAATAAGCCATGTTACTTACTCTGCTCATTTTTTTTAGACTCATGTTTTGACGCCCTGCTGAAAGATGGTACTATATGTGCATGTATTTGTAAAGCACAACATTCTATAAATAATAAAGTACCCAAGGTATTGCCAGAACGCCTTTAAAGGCGGGCTGATTTTTCCCATTTGGATGCTTTCTGACTTCATGCAATCTAGGGAGGTGAAATGTGTCAGTTTTTTCTCGTAAATGAAATAAAGTAATGTGTGTAAAGGTTCTTTTCTTTTTGTGTAAATTTGACACTTTCCCAATTTGACTTCATTTTTTACTTCCGTTTATGGTTATTAAAAATTTTGTTAATTTGAGCGATTTTTTTCGTTTGTATGAAGGATTTTATTTTTTTAATAACCTAATGCTTTTTGTTATTCATTTGTTGCTTTGTTTACCACTGGAATATAATTCAGATGTAATTCAGATACTTTTATAAACGAGAATAGCTGCTGATTTAAATTTGTATAGGTTAATGTTTATTCATTTATTTCTTAATTTATTTATTAATTCATTGATTGATTTATTTAATTTTATTTAGGCGTGGGGTTGGAGCCAGAGGATACGATGTTTTGCAAGACCTTCGTAATTTTCATAAAAACTGCTGCGTAGATTTTTTGTAGATTTACTATATTTATGACTGCATGTATTTACTGGTTAATAATTATTATATATTGAAATTAACAAGGGAAAACATAATGGATCGAGCCTAGAACCCAAAGAAGAGAGACAGGGAGAAATTTTTGTCTGTAGAGGGTTGAGTATTCGGAACAGTTGTTGAGAGAGAGAGAGAGAGAGAGAGAGAGAGAGAGAGAGAGAGATTTTTTTACACAATGAACACCAATACTTCGCACCTCTATTTAGGCTTCTACCAGGAGAGTATTATTGCATTAAGTTGTACAAAGGGCTGTGGGAGTTGTTTTAAGGCGAATTGCACTTAACATATTTAAACAATCACTTTTCTAACAAGAAGACATCGAAACCTGCAGCATGATCCTTCTAGTGCGTGTTATTGTGTGCTTGTATGACCTAAATACCAATAAGTCGGGGCAGAATTAGAAAGTTCTCTAATTCTACAGAAACATTTGAGGGATGTTATTTAGAGATGAAAGGGAAGTCTGACTTAAAAATTAAGCTCCCCAAATTATACCGGGCCTTTTCGAAAATACAATTCACAACAAGATTATAAGAATTCTGTGAGAATGCAGTCTTCAGTAATTGGTGACAAAGGTGAAACAGATCTTCGTAAATTTGAATAAAACAAAATGTGAGTGAATTGGGTTGGAAGCAAGTCTGAAAGTCCAGGGAGAAATAAAAGGAGTAGAATTAGCGGCACCAGATCCAACAGAGGTAGAGTGGTCAGGTCATAATAATGCTTTAAAGAGGAGAGAAGACGACAGGTAAGGATTTCGCTAAGAAAGTGTCGCAAAAAGTCAAACCCTGTGTAAAAAGCCTTGGAAAGGTCAGGACTAAACATTCATATTTTGAATGGTACTCCAGAGATTTTCATAATGTAGATAAATGAAGATTGTTGTGGAATTGTCCTGCATCCTAGAGTAGATTATGAAATTACAGATATTTTATTGATGCAAAGAATACTGGTGGAGACATAAAGTGTTGTGAAGTAATAGCAGTGGGATGCAGCTTTCAGTGGTCAGTGTGTGTGTGTGTCTGTGATAAGACCAAATAAACCTAGTATAAATACATTATTAAGATAAGTGGCTAAGATTACTAGCATAAAGTGGTAGGCAATATCAGGCACACAAACCCAACTATCTTTATAAATCAGATCACTATTTATGCTTATCAATTTAACATGATAAAAATGCATGGCACTGATAGGAAGTGAGTGACATTGTCAGCCAAAGTGGAATAATCTGTAATAGGAATTCTTGGAAACAAGGGGCCATAGGGAGTGGTCTTGTATTGCTGGCGTTAGAGTGGTAGAGAAACATTTAGTCTTTGATTATGGTGAGGACAACATCTCCAGTTAACCTGCTCTGATTTTCCATGAAGGCACAGAACAAATACCCTAGATTTCATGAGCATCTCTGATCAGGTTTGGGTGAGTACAGTATTTTAAGAAAAAAAGGGAATGATCTTTTTATCTCTTCAGCTACCTATACATCAGGAATATGAATTGCCATCTGGTGAATGTATTGGGTACAGAAACAGTAACCAGGAAAAGATTAGAATAAATGTACTCTTTATCATTGACTTTGTCAAAGTGGTTTGCTGGTGGGCAACTGAGCGTATGGGTGATAGGAAGTTTTAGTGGTGGTAATGACGACAAAGGCTGTAACCGGATGCTCTAAAGATTAGATAAGATAACTTAGTGTTATAGTGTTATTCTCAAGATTTCAGTTAATGAAGTTAATGAAGAGTTCAGAATACGTTTACTGCCTGTTTATCTATGCTGAACATGTGTTTTGTTGGGAGGCTGGCGGTTGTCAGGAAGGTCTGTTTCAGACTTCTTTGAGATTACAAAGGCTGAAACCTTTCAGCACAAGATTAGACCACAAGTGCTCTATAACTAGGACTTCATGGGCAAATTAAATTTTAGCGAGTAGAACTTCAAGAACTAATAAAAGGGAAGATAAGAATTATGGGAACTAAAGGTAAAGGTACATAATAAAGGAAATGGTAAGCAAGCACCTGGAAAAACAGTGGTGGCAAGCACCCTGAAAACAGTTATGGTAGGCAAGCACCCTGGAAAACAGTGATGGTAGGCAAGCACCTGGAAAACAGAGTGATGGTAGGCAAGCACCCTGGAAAACAGTTATGGTAGGCAAGCACCTACAGGAAAACAGTGATGGCAGGCAAGCACCTGGAAACAGCAGTGATGGTAGGGCAGCACCGTGGAAAAGAAGCTATGGTAGGCAAGCACCCTGGAAAAACAGTTATGGTAGGCCGCACCCTGGAAAACAGTTATGGTAGGCAACACCCTGGAAATAGTCATGGTGGTGTTAACACCTGGAAAAACAGTTATGGTAGGCAAACACCTGGAAAAACAGTTTATGGTAGGCAAGCACCTTGGAAACAGTTATGCAGCCAAGCACCCTGGAAAACAGTTATGGTGGTGGCAAACACCCTGGAAATGAAAGTTACATGGTAGAGCAAGCACCCTGAAAACAGTTATGGTGACAGCACCCTGGAAAACAGTTATGGTAGGCAAGCACCTGGAAAACAGTTATGGTGAGGCAAGCACCCTGGAGAACAGTTATGGTGGCAAGCACCTGGAAAACAGTTATGGTAAGGCAAGCACCCTGGAAAACAGTTATGGTAGGCAAGCGCCTGGGAAACAGTTATGGTAGGCAAGCACCCTGGAAAACAGTGATGGTGGCAAGCACCCTGGAAAACAGTTATGGTAAAGCAGCACCCTGGAAAAACAGTAATGGTAGGCAAGCCATCCTCTTCTCACGAAATCAAAATTCGTTTGGTCCTCGTCCTTATATGACACAACAAATTTTACTCTCATTCTAAGGACACATTACACTTAGATTTTAGGCTAGAAATGTGTTGATAGATATACAAGTACAGGTATCTTTGGAAATTTAATGTCTGAGGAGAAAAGAAGATTCAAGTCACATTGACTTTTTAATGAAACCCGAAGAACAGTGATGGTAGTTATAAATTGTGAAAGTGAATTATTACGTGCGATGGGCAACAAGAGAAGTAAGGCAAAATATAGTCATTTGGATGAAGAGAGATCTAAAGTGTGTCTTATAGATTTTCCATTTACAGGTGCTGAAGTATTGCTCTATTGGCGGTTGATAACTTGCTTCTCGGCAGTACTAATAAACCTTCTATATCACCTGATAGAGAAAATGTTATAATGCCTTGTTGAGGGCTATCGTAGTCGGAAACCCATAGTGTATAGTGAAAACAGTAATCAGTGAACTAAGAGAGAATGCTGGACATTATTATGTAATTATTCCTGTGGTCTAATATGGCTACTTGTGGTATTGTTAGTTCTAGTTACAGGTAATAGTTTTAAAGTTATAATGTTAAAGAACACTAGTGCAGGTTTTTTCAAAGACTCTTCATTGATAGATATGAAAGGTGCTTTGGGATATTTTGTAAACAAATAATACCATGAAAATATATAAGATTTGATGCGTTATTCCCCAAAAATATAATCACTGTGTCACTATCGGATCAGTGTTTTTGAGAGAGAGAGAGAGAGAGAGAGAGAGAGAGAGAGAGAGAGAGAGAGAGAGAGAGAGAGACACATTCATCATTCTGCCATCAGAGCTTGGTATTCATAAAAGACTGTGTCATTCGCTCATGAATATCTTTGATCACTGGGGAAGTCTTTAGATATCTCTGTTCTCATTGTAGCAATGTCAAAGTTCCAGTGCCCACTACGTTTCATTTTGGGGATGATCTCAATGGAGAGGTCTTTGTGATGAAACTTCCACCCTGAAATATCAACGAGGAATCATTTCCAGAGACTTCTGAAAGTACTCTGACTCACATCCCTGAGCTTGCCTCTTGTTGTGTCATTCGTCAAAAGATTTCGCTGTTGCGTTTGACTGGTAACTCCTCATCGATAACAGTCGTATAGAGCCACCTTTAAATTATGAGGAAAGCTTGTACTCTAATCCGCTCATTCAGAGCTCTACCTACCATACGCAACTCCCAAGAAGCAGTTGTCGATTTTCCTAGCCTTGGCATAATTTGTAATTTACTGTTCATTAATGTCAAAGTGTTTATTGTAGGAGGGTGTAACTAATATATATATATATATATATATATATATATATATATATATATATATATATATATATATATATATACTATATACTCTATATGTATATATAGTGTGTGTGTGTGTGTGTGTGTGTTTATGCATGTGCAATTTGCAAAAAGATTTGCATGTTTTTTCATTTTAATATTATGTATACATAGCATGGTCTTCAGAAAGAGCAAGTAAAACTATGAACTTCAGATTTTCATTTCACTCACAAATACTGAGATATTGCGCAATAAAAGTTAGTATACCTTAGTTTAATCCAGACCACCCAGCTGATTAACAGCTCTCCTAGGGCTGGCCCGGATGGACCATTTACGTGGCTAGGAAACCAATTGGTTACTATCAACGAGACCTACAGCTTATTGTGTGAACTGAACCACATCATAGTAGAAAATGAATTTCTATCACCAGAAATAAATTCTCTTAATTCTTCATTGGCCGGCCGGAGACCGAACGGCCCAACAAAATGTAGCCGAGAACGCTATCGACTCTCTAACGAGGAACTGATAGCGCGCAATGAGCACAGTTTTCTTTTATAAGCTTGGGAGAAGATGACATTTTGTTGAAATGAAAAGTGACAATAACAGAAAGTGATAAGAATCATAATTCAAATTTTTTACAAGACAGCTTGGTTTACACTGAAATCGAATGGTATTTATGAATGAAAGACAGTCAACGGAAAATGAACTTTGGTTGACTTAATAACACTGATGAATATGAGGAAAAGTATTTGTAATGTTACACAAAGGAAAATTATTTCTGACGGAAATGTCGTTTCTTGACGTCATAACACTGATGAATAAATGTTTTTACAAGACAGTGTGTGTGTGTGTGTACATATACCATTTATTATGTTTTAAACAGATATACTTGCTTTATCATACATACCGATGAAATCTCCTTGTACAAGACATATTTTGCTTTGTTAGGTTACTTAATACGACAGATGAAATTCGAAAAAGACAGCTCATTAGCTTGTTTCATAACACTGAGAAAAATGTACAAGACAGTATTTGCTTAATTTTGTTACTTACATACCAGATATAATGTATTCTCAAACAGCTCAGCTTTGATGTTACTTAACGGAAAGAAGTTTTGAATGAGAAAAGCCTAGCTTTGTCTTTGTTACTTACATACCAGTGAAATCAATGACCAGCTCATTTTGCTTTTTTTGATTATCCACAGATGAAATTTCAATGTTTTTACAATATTCAGTTTGCTTTGCCATTTTAAATGGATAATGATAAATAACAAGACAGTTGTTTTAGTCTTTGTTACGAACAAGAAATATGTTTTTACAAGAAAGCTATATTCAGCTCTTCTTACATACCGATAAAACTGCGATGGACGAGGACGTTCATATTTGCTGACTTTGACAAAACCACAGATGAAATGTCAATGGCCAAGACCAGTGAGACAATAACGACTGAAATGAACACACAAGATGGCGCACGCACGTTACATTACTACCACAGATGAAATAATGTTTTTGTTAAAGACAGCTATATTTGCTTTGTCAAAAATACCCAGATGAAATTATTTTCCAATTTTGCGTCTTTGAACGAGACCACAGTTAATCATCTTTACAAGAGGAGTAGGGTTTTGATGAATAACACTGATGAAATGTAAATGTTTTTACAAGACAGCGCTTTGATAAGAGATGATACAAGACAGCTCATATTTGCTTTGTCTTTGCCATTTCAAAAAGAGGAAATTTCTTGAATGTTTTTACAAGACAGCTTATTTGCTTTGTCTTTATACACATACCGAGATGAAATTTGAATGTTTTTAAAGACAGCTTAGCTTGGACTTACTTACATAACACTGATGAAATTTAGTCTTTTTACAAGCTCTCACAGATGAAATTTCAATCTTTTTACAAGAAACTTATTGAAATTTCGAGGTTTTTGTCTTTTGCTACTTGGATGAAATTTCTTGACAAGACAGCTCAGAGAATTTCTTTGTCTTTGTTTACATACATGATGACAGATTGAGTTTTAAAGGTAGTGGCAACTGTTAAGAAACCACAGATGAAATGTGGTCTTACAAATACTCACGGCTTTGTTTTATTATTTGATTGCATCCATATCGTTACCGCAAATGAAATTCGAATGTTTTTACAAGACAGCTCATATTCATTGTACAGAAACTTACATACCACAGATGAAATTTGTAATGTCCATTTTTGCTTTGTCTTTGTTAATTACAAAGACAGTAAATTTCGAATGTTTTTCCAAGTATTTTTTTTGTTATTTTACTTGGACATAACACTGATGAAATTTCATCCACAAGACAGTCATATTTGCTTTGTCTTTTCTACCAGGGATTGTTTCAGTTTTAATGAGAGCTAACTTTGTTTTTCCAAACAGATGAAATTTCGAATGTTTTTACAAGACAGCTCATAGGTGCTTTGTCTTTGTTACTTACATAACACTGATGAAATTTCGAATGTTTTTACAAGACAGCTCATAGGTGCTTTGTCTTTTTTACTTACATAACACAGATGAAATTTCGAATGTTTTTACAAGACAGCTAATGGGCATCAGGAAAGGTTACATTACATTTTTCCCAAATGACATCCACCAAGAGTCCTGAAGCACAGAGGATAGGAATTCATATAAATGGGGATGTGGTTAGGCGAAGCTGGACTTGCACCAGCACGAGCTCTTGCTCCGTGGACATCTCTTATATCATTTATTGTAATGCCTATCTATTTACTCTCTAAGACAGTTCATTCACTTAGTGCACCTCAAAGTCTAATATCTTAGTGTTAAAAGTGCTTAGGATGGAAATTATGAATATGCAGAAGAAAATTAGCTGTTTCATGAAACCACTGAAAGAAATTTAAACATTACTAATAATGGTATGGCGATTTATTAGCTTGCGACACACTTGCGTGTTCATTGATTAACATATTCATTACTGCATGTAGGCTATCAATGAGTTCACCCAAGAGAAGTAATATTCTTTTCAACAAGGGAACGCCTGCGTCTCTCTCTCTCTCTCTCTCTCTCTCTTCTCTTTTTTCTTTCTCTCTCATTAATCGAGCGTGGCTACCTGCTAGGACCGTCGAAAACAGGAAAAATATTAACATAACTAGATGTAGGTAAGTTGAATTAGAAAGCGATAGTAAGAAACAGATAGACATTGCAGTCATGGACCTCTGTCCGTCTGTCCGTCTTGTCTTTCTATCTCAGTTCCCAGGCACAAAAAAAACTGATGTTTACTGTCCCTCTTGGTCGGGTCTTGATCTTTTGTGACTCACCTGGCCCTAAGCTGCCTTAGGCTGCCGCCTCTCCTCCTCCCCTCCCCTCGCCACCCCCTCCCCTCCTCCATATGGCTGCCTCTTCTTCGAAGTCCCCGAGTGCCCTTATCAACCCGTTCTCTCCAACTGTGTTTGCCAAACGTTAGCGTCTCTTGTCCTCATTCTCTCTCTCCTTGCTTTCCTCTTTTTCCTTTCTTTTGGTACGGTGTGTCCGGAGGTTAAGTGTCCAAGCTTACCTGCATTAATTAGCGTTACGTGCGCCTTAGAAGGTTCTTTTGTTATGCGGCCGAGCGATCCGCCCGGTTGAAAACCAAAAGCAACCACCTGGGGCTTTGACTGTGTGTGTGTGCGTGTGTGTGTGTGTGTGTGTGCTGCGCGAATCACTAGTGTGAAATTTTTTGAAAGATTTCTTCCTTTACTTCTTCCCTTTTTTTATTATAGCCGCATTTGTCGCCCCGCAACGATGAAATCGCTTTTGGATTCACCCGCTGAATGGATCAGCGGGTTTACCTGGTACCCTGACGGTCGTTCTTGCGGTGATGTTATTTTACCTGTTATGCCTAGTAATGATGGAAATGGTACCTGAGGCTTTTTGGTGTTCCAGATCGTTGGTGGAGGGCTTTAAAAAGTTTTCTTGCAGTGCGAGTTACGGATGAAATCCTTTGAAACCCGTTGGAGAGAGAGAGAGAGAGAGAGAGAGAGAGAGAGAGAGAGAGAGAGAGAGAGAGAGACTGAGAGAGTATACATGTACATTCATTATACAGTGAATCTAGAGAACGAAAGCGAAGAGAGAGAGAGAGAGAGAGAGAGAATGAAGAGAAGGTATGCAATTGAATTGCACCGTTGCACACACAGCCTTGAAGGTACCTCCCTTCTCGTCCGTCCCCGGCCCCCCCTTTCCTCTCTTCCCAAATAGGCGTGAAAACCCCAAAAAGGTATTTCAAAGAGATCCGTTGAAGGTTAAGCTCTAAGTTATGATTACACTTCCAAATCGTGTTTCTGAATGTATATCCAGTGCATAGAGCCTCTATTTTGAGGTGCCGATACATCAACCCTCGGCTTAGGTTGACTTCGAGGTTTTATGCTTACCGGTATGTTGTTGTGGTTGAATTTAGCTTTTGTCCTGCGGTTTGTTACTCTTTTCGCCTATTTTTACAGGGAAAACCAGTCAGACGGATAGACGTAATCGGACTGGAATCTGGTTTGATTTGACGCACAAATTTGACTGTAAAATTCCTCAAGATAGCATTCAGAATTTTCACTCCTGATTGTCGTTGCATTGAAGAGTAGAAAGTTAACGTGTTGTAAGAGGAACTGTATTGTTACCCATATTTATATTCTCACTGTTATAGTTCCTATTTAAGCAAAGATAAGCAAACTGATTTTTGGCGCACTCTTGCTGGAATCTCGTGACTTTCACATGAAATGATAAAGTTCTGAAAGAAATTCAGAATTTTTCTTTGTATTTTATTGTAGTTTTTAAGACACAGTACAATTACCCATTTTGAAATATTGTTAAAGTTTTTCTTTTTCTTCCTAGTAAGAAACCTGTAAAAGATTTCGAATGTGCATAATCAATAAAAGATTTACAGTCAGGTATTATTCAGTAATGTAATTTTATATTTGAGATAAGTTGCATTCATAAGGGCCAAAGTTATGTAATTCTGTAGAGATATGTTGGATGAACGGGGGCATGTAATAATGAACATGTGGTGTGAATACATACAGTGTAGTATTACATTGGTTAATCCCAACATACAGAAGGTATTCCTGAGACTGTTGGTCTGTGGGCCCAAACCTTACTTTTGAAATTTTTGTCCAACACAAGTTGACAAATTCTAGGTTGGAAATGTGGATAAGCCAGTGTTATCAGATAACATTTTGACATGATAACACTTGTAATTTGATATTTAGGCATAGTCGTCAGCTAGTTTTTAAATATCCAGTAATATCATCTATGAAAAACCAAAGGTGCCATAAATTATTACTGGGCCTCTCCGAAAACGTTGTCGGGTTAAAATGCACTGCCTTGTCCAAATAAATGAAATGGCTGTACAAAAATTTGCCACATCCGTTATTACCAAAATATGGCCTGAGTCATGGAATACCTGTACTATTCCCTGCAGGTAGTGCCTTGCCTTTACAGGGAAAAGGGCTTGATGGAAAACTTACAGTACAAATGAAATTATATTTGTCCTTATATCTACAGAAATTTAATAGTAAAAATGAAATTAAACTATATATATAATATCTATTATATATATATATATATATATATATATATATATATATTAGATAAATTTAAACATATATTTATATATATATATATATATATATATATATATATATATAAATATATATATATATATATATATATATATATATATATATATATATATATATATGACTTTTTATCACATCACTGTATTCATATTCAACACATGTTAAGCTATAAACGTCCTTGATCCAATATCGAAATAATATAATATATATACCGAAGTTTTTTAGTTGATATAAATATAAATTTTTATTAGTTTTTAGTTGATAATAAATTTATATAGTGATATGTAGTCCTGAGTTATTTCTTTAGCTGTCTGAGCCCACGAGACGACGAATTTATTTTATAAAAATTCCTTCGGGTAACATTATATATTATATTATGTACAGTTGATAATAAATTTCGTAACCAGCGTTGTAGTCTGAGTTCTTGTCTTCTATTCAGCCCACGAGACGATGACGAATTTATTATCAACTAAAAAATAACATATATGGATATATTTCCGAGGAAGAGCGAATTGGAGGACGTTGTAGCATTTAATTTATTTATTTTTATTTATATATATATATATATATATATATATATATATATATATATATATATATATATATATATATATATATATATATATATATATATACACACACACAGTATATATATAGATAGTGTGTATATTTATTTGTTTATTTAAATACATTAATTTGTAATTATTGCAGTTCTAGAGATATAAGAACAAGTTTAATTTCATTTGTACTAAAGTTTTCATCAAAAGTTTCTTCCCTTGTAAAGGCAAGGCACTAACTGCAGGGAATAGTATCGATAGTCCATGACCCGGGCCATAGTTTTGTACTAACTGATGAGGCAATTTTTTGTACTGCCATTTCATTTGGGAGGACACAAGCAGTGCATTTTAACCTGACAACGTTTAGGGGAAGTGGCCCAATAATAATTTTGCACCTTTTAGTTTTTCATAAATTCTCTTACAGAAAATTTAAAAGCTATCTGACAGCTATGTCTAAATATCAAATTGCAAGCGTTATCATGTCAAAATGTTATCTGAAAATTGGCTTATCCAAATTTCCAACCTAGAATTTGCCAACTTGTGTTGGAAAAAAAATTTAAAACTTAGGTCTGGGTCCACAGACCAACAGTCTCAGAAATACCTTCCGTTTGTTGGGATTATTTATTGCAATTGCATTTTTTATTCACTCACATGTGACATTTTTTTGTATATCATATATACAGTCACATGTATGATATATATATATAAATAAATATATAAATATATATATATATATATATATATATATATATATATATATATATATATATGTGTGTGTGTGTGTGTGTGTGTGTGTGTGTGTGTGTGTGTGGATAACTTTATTTAGAAAAGTACTAAGGTGTTTCCTCAGGAGGAAAACTATGTTCACCCTCGTATCGCCTACTTCAGTATTAGTAAGCAGCGGTAGATATGATTTATTATGAGTTGCAGTTGCACAATTGCCATTCATTTGCTATCTATTGATTCAATTAAAATTTTAACTCCTCCCTTCGCCCTGCATGCAGCGCAAAACAATGGGCAATGAATAACAGAGTCTGAGGGACTTGAGGGGAGTTGCCGATTTCTGCGCAGATCTTGGTCGGGGGGAAAATGGTTTTGGCTGGAAAACTAGTTGACAGGACCTCTCTCTCTCTCTCTCTCTCTCTCTCTCTCTCTCTCTCTCTCTCTCTCTCTCTCTCTCTCTCTCTCTCTCTCTCATATACGCTTTCTGTGGCCCGTTCATTGTGTTATAAAAATCTACATGGTGACGAAAATCTGTCTAAGACATGGTAAACATAACGACAGCAAAAGTTAGCTTAGAAGGGCAAATGGGTTATCAGCGTGAAAGGACAAAAGAGGATAGTAAAGGTGGGTAGAGAGGAAACAGTTTGACAAAAAGGTGTCTTAGGAGGACTGATATGGAAGAGGTAAATACCCGTATTGTAGTTCTGAGCTGTTCACGAGTTGTTTGCGCCTTGGTTTAATTTGTTGATTGGCTGCTCGCTTTCAGGGATTGCTTGTTGATCAACTTTATTTGCTGTATTGGAAAGCACAGTAGACCAAGCCGGTTGAGGTTTCCAAGCCAGTTGATTGGTTTCTCTCTTTCTCCTTTTTGCTCACACACACACACACACACACACACACACACACACACACACACACACACACACACACACACACACACACACACACGTAATTCAACGTTATTGTTTGTTTTGATTTGGGCAGAGGTTAGATGGTTATGTTTTTTACTATGAGGCTGCTATAGTTAGCATTTAATCTTTAGGTTTACAGATGATATAAAGATTGATTTTTGAAATAGTTACCACAATGTGATTAGTTTAATATTTTTACTGCTGAATTTTTTGGTGCACACGTATATACATCATACATATAATATGTAAGTAGACACAATGACCAAATAGGAAGTGGGTTCGAGACTCAACTGGATCTAGCGCTTAGTGATGGAGCGTATCCAAAAGATTTAGAGAATCGATGAGCTGAAAACTTGCAACGATTATTACAACATTGATATCTGGAAAAAATGGAATCGGTAAATTTTTTTGCATGTACGCTGACGTGGAAGTATTATAATTTCCGTTGGAGTGTTTTGCTTCTTTAAAGGTATAAAAAGGAATTTTAACCAGAACGAAGGAAGGGGGTGAGTTCCGAAATTCACTTTTGCAGTTGTTCACTCTGCACTTAACTCATGTTTTAGAATACGTTAGCGGGTATTTTTTTAATCTGAGACTTGATCTTGTCATGTTTTAGTATGGCTTTGCATAGGCAAAATGACTAGACACAAATTAGGGTTACCTTTTCGTTAATAAGAGGAATGTGGAGAAGTTTACTTCTCTCAAAGGTAAGATAATGGTAGCACCCAGGGAATATTAGGGATCATCTGGGGAATTTTTCCGTGGTTGCACTGATTTGACAATGTATTAAACTGTTTGTGGTAATCTTTTAGTATAAGTGATGTTTGCATGGTCGTTTGATTGCTTGAAGGTCTGTTCAATGAATTTTCTAGTTTAAAGGACGCATTAATCCTATTTTTTTTCTCCAATGGGCCAAGAAGATGGTGATGATTATTAGTTTTTCTTAGGCACATGACCCAGATATTTTTATTATTATTAAAGACACGTATATTTTATTCGGCATTGAAAAGTTTTCATACCTTCAAAATCGCTATGCACTTAATCATTTGTAGTGGCCTTGTCATTATACAGGTCATTTCTACATGTTGTTATTGCAGTAGATTTCTGTAAACTATAATCCTAACACCTATGTTCTTGATTACCTACAAATTATTTCAAGTACAGGTCGACTTGTAAATCTACTGAATAACAACATTTTTAGTTACCTTAAATAGAGTGTACAATGAATTATATATATTTCTCCTATAAGATAAAGTGCAATAATGTACCATCATGTGAGAATCAAAGTTTGCTTGTTTCCACAGAACACATAGTTTTCCACCGTAAAGAGTTCCTCGTTGGACGAGTCGGTAGAGTTCTCGGCTTCTTAGCACACTGGTTGGGCCCGGAGTTCGAGTCCCCGCCGGCCAACGAAGAATTAGAGGAATTTATTTCTGGTGATAGATATTCATTTCTCCATAATGTGGTTCGGTTCCGCAATAAGCTATAGGTCCGTTGCTGGTAACCAATTGGTTCTTAGCCACGTAAAATAAGTCTAATCCTTCGGGCCAGGCCTAGGAGAGCTGTCAATCAGCTCAGTGGTCTGGTTAAACTAAAAAGGTATACTTTTTCCACCGTAAGGAAAAGGAAGTGACCGCTTATGTAAACAGTTTTAAAAGTGTAAGACAGTTGTAACTGCCTCCTCTTCCTCTCTTTTACTACGGCTCCCCAAATTATATGCACTGCTCACACAAACTGTTCTCCCCAGGAGCTTCCCACCTCAGAAATGGTGTAAGCCTAGTAAAGTTACCCATTATGATCATAATGCTTGAAGATAAAACCCTTAGAACACAACAACCCACTTCAAAGAATCACTGTGAATGATATTGATCTGTTTTGTTACCTATATTGAAACATTAGCGTGTGTCTTTTCATTAGTATCAAGTTTTCAACATTCATTAAGCCCACACACACACAATATTATATATATATATATATATATATATATATATATATATATATATATATATATATATATATATATATATATATATATATCCAAGTCTTGGAATTCAAATGAGAAATATAACTGAAGAAGACCTTTCCTTCCTATTGAGACAAACTCAACATTTTATGAAGAGTGACTATATCACAAGGTCAGCTATGCTGCCAGGAGGGGCTGTAAACCCACTCAATTACTTCTCATCTAGAATCTAGGCATATAGTGAACTGTATATCCAAAAATATGAGCAAATTAAGAGGCCATTGTAGATTATCTTATAATATATATATATATTTCCCAGCTATCATGACTGAACCCTGGTCTTTGAAATGAAAGGCCAGGGTGTTATGGTCAGTCACTCACTGAGGTTTTCCCCAGGTAGGCTTGTAAGCGTAACATAACAGCAAATTTTACCGAAATTCAACCAGCGGTGACTAAATTGTTAGCATTCCATTCAACTTACTTCTCCACAGTGAATGACAGAAATAATGAACAAATGAAAAACATGTTTACAAGTAAATTCTGACTCACATTAGCCCAAACCCTAGTCTTTCAAATGAGAGGCCAGGACGTTAGCAAATCACCCACACAGTCATTAAAGAAGTTTGAACCTGAGGTAATATGTACCTGGAGGTTTTTCCCATGCAGGCTACCTAAGATACCAGCGAATTTTACCTTTCCCAACTGGCAACGGTGAGTCGGCTACACTAACATTTCATTTGACCTTCCCTTTCACTGTGAATATGGAAAAAAATGACCACATGAGTGTATTCACGAAATAAATTTCGATTGACGTTGGGACCGAATCCAGATTTTCAAATGCAAGTCGGGTCGTGGCAATTCACCCGCTCGGGTCATAAAAGAAGTCGGGAGATTGGTTAAAAATTCTCTGTAAGTAAGCCAGTAGCCTACCTGGGAAAATCCTTGGTGCCAGTGCTTGGTTCCAGCATTCCAACTTCTTTTACGACTTTAGTGGATGAATTGCTAACACCTGGAATCTCATTTAAAAGACCGGGTTCAAGTTACTGATGTGTCAGAATTTATTTTAATGAAACACTTCTCACTGTAAATATGGATAAAAATAATGAACAAATGAGAATGTAAGTCGATGAAACGTTGTAATTGACTCAATGCTGGCTCAGGTCGGTAAAATTCGCTGGTATGTTAAACAGTGAGCCCACCGGAAAAAACCTCAGGTACAGATTATTTAGGTTTCCAACTTCTTTTATGACTTGTGTGGGTGAAATGCTAATGCCTGGCCTCTCATTTAAAGATCGGTTTGGTCAATGTGAAGTCAGAAAATTTATTCTGTGAAACACGTTCTCATGTGTTCATTATTTCCTATCAAAATCATGTGAGGGTTAAGTGGAATGAAATGTTGCGGTTGACTCGTTGCTAGGTCAGGAAGTTGGGTAAAATTTGCTGGTATGTTAGGGATGGTAGTCTGTCAGGAAAAAACTGGTGTCGAGAACTTAGGTTCAAACTTCCATATGGCTTGCATGGATGAACTGCTAACGCCCTGGCCTCTCATTTTGAAGGACTGGGATTCTGGCCATAAGGGAGAATTTATTTCTGAAGCAAGCATTCTCCTTGTGTTCAGTATTTCTATCATATGCATGGTGAAGTGGAAGGTAAGTTAAATTTGCTGTTTTGTTACTCCTCGTAGCCTGCTCGGAAAAATCTCAGGAACAGAGTGCTTACAGTTTCAAACTTTTTTGTGACCTGTGTGTGGTGCTATTTTCGCCCTGGCCTCTCATTTGAAAGACAGGATTCAATCCAGCGCTATAGAAACATGCATGTAAATTCAGAGATGTTTATGTTTGGATAAGCTGAATTAGATTTCTTTCCTTCTTGGTAGCTCATTGGTCTAAGTGGCAGTATCTTTTTATCATTTTGTGCTTGTTCAAATCTCACTATGAAAGGAAAGGAAGACTTCATTTATTTCCTATCTGCAGTCAGGGCTTTTAGTGATAGGTGTATCCAAAATGTGTGAGGAAATCTAGAATTTGATAGTTTTTACAGTTGGCTTGATGTGCCTATTGTACCAGCCCAATTTTATGTGCAGGTATGTATGTATGTGTAGCAGCATGTAGTATATAATGTCTCCTGGCATTATACCACAAATGTCATTTATAATATCAATAAATAAGTCCAACCTCAGGAATATCAACAGAGAAATTGTAATTGATAAGTGATTTCGACACCTAAATTCGAACGACGGTGTTACGGCAACTTCAGGGACGGCACGCTCTGCCTTGCGTTCGAATTTCCCTAATTGTGGAACCGTTTGTCAATCTTAAATTCCTTGGGTGAAGTAATCCTGAGATTTGGACTTAAACTTGGATTAAGTACATCTTGACTGTGTTTGTGAATCTCTAAAGTCGTGGTATATGTGATAAACAAACTGCACACATTTTATACTGTATATATATATATATGTACATATATATATATATATATATATATATATATATATATATATATATATATATATATATATATATATATATATATATATATATATATAATATATATATATATATATATATATATATATATATATATATATATATATATATATATATATATATATATATATATATATTATATATATATATATAATACATATACATCTATATGTATATATGGACACATACATATATATACATACATATACATATATATATATATATGTATATACATATACACATATACATTAGTATTTGTAATTTACGAAGTTTTCTCTTTACCAGGAATGATAAACAACAAAGAGTAGATGTATAACATTTGTTTTGTTTCAGAACTTTTGTGCGTCTTAAAACTATCGTCATTATCAACCACCGTGAAGTTAGCTTTCAGCACGGGATTCCTGTAGGCCTGTTCAAGTTGGAATCCAATTTGCTAAGGACTAACGCTGTTCCAGTACGTTCAAGCCTAAGTTAAAGCTGATAATGGTAGATATAGGGATAGAGTCTCATGGTCAAGGGGTGGCCGTGATGTTGAAGTAATGTTGGTTGAAAGGGAGAGGTGTGTTTCCAAAGTGGATGTTTGGAGCCCCAGTGGGGATTTGGAGACCCAGTTGGGAAAGGGTTGTGGCCTTCGGGTAGTAGTTAATGCAGCCGTTGGTCGTCTTGTGTTAATTACTCTAAGTGACAGAGACTGAAAGAAAGAGCACGACGGAGAAGGGGGAGACTGAAAGGACGCTTTTCGAAAACGGAAGTTTTTAGATTGCATTTTTTGCGCATTGTGAAGTTCATTTTAGGCGCACGCGTGTTTTACGAACCCTGTTCGCGTCCGGGGTCTCTGCATCAGACAGATATATGTGTGGGTATTATCGCAAGACTTACTTTATTTTGAAATTACACGAATTCCACGAGTAACCAAGAAATGCGGTGCTCACTAGTTCATTTAATTGATACGAATTCTGACAGACGAACCAAAATGATATTTGTCCGAAGAAATTTGATGATGGGCCATTGCAGGATAACCTCGGCTGGTCGCCCCGGACGTGTGATATAAATGCGTCCAGCCGATTTTACCTGCGTTTCCCATTCATTCCGGAAGAACGCCTCCTGAAAGGGATAGAAAGGGGTCTGGAGAGAGAGAGAGAGAGAGAGAGAGAGAGAGAGAGAGAGAGAGAGAGAGAGATAAGGGGTTCAAGGAAAGGGGGCGATATTTTTGAACCGTGAATTTTTGGGATGAGAAATGAATATGTTTACTGAAATCTTAAAATGAAAGGTAAGAAGAGGGAAGCAAATGAATATACAAAAAGCAAAACTGCGAATTAAGCGACGAGAAGTCGGGCGAAATGGGCGTTTAAATATAATTACGTATTGGCCTTACAGCACTTTTAAGAATGATTATTGATATATAGTATTGAAAAGTTCTTTAATATAATGCTGCGTAACATTTACAAAAGATAATACAAGGAAACAGGAGATAAGGACCTTCATGGTTTTATTCGTCAGCATTTTATTTATATATACGCACAAACACATGCACACAAATACGCACACACACACTATACATACATACACACACACACATATATATATATATATATATATATATATATATATATATATATATATATATATACACATATATATATATATTATATATACATATATAGTTTATATAGTTTATATATATATATATATATATATATATATATATATAAAGTTACCATTTTAATGAGCTTTGGCTCTGCTTATGTTAAAAAGATTGCTCTGCACCCACTGTGGATGAGAAAACAACGTTTGCATTCGTTTTAGTCGCACTGTAACTAATATAGTAGTAAAAGATTTGAAATGGTTTCAGATGTTTCGTGCTGAAAACCTTTTCCAGATATTTAATCCTGAGTTATTGATGAGTACAGTATTGTGATCTTGACATTTTTTCCGTTTTACGTGTATCAAACCATAACAAATCTTTTACTACTACAGTAATTTAGTGCGACTAAAACGCACTATGTATGTGTGTATGTATATAATGTATACTATATGTATTATATATATATATATATATATATATATATATATATATATATATATATATATATATATATATATATATATATATATATATATACACACACACACAGGGTGCGTTTAACGCCCTTTTGTTTAAGTGGAACAAAATTAAAGCCTTTTTGATTATCCTTTATTTTTTCGAACATGAATGTATTGCCACAGGTTAATAGATTATTATAATATATTAACAAAATTAATATAATGCGTATTCGGTTTAATAATGTTTAATACAGATACTAATTGCTAACTCTGCAGAAAGACGCCTACTGGATTTTTGAGGAGAACGCAGCAACGATTCTTGTAGTTCATTGGACTTTTCTAAGCTTGTTGCAACAACTGGCCTACCCGCTCTTTGAGCATCACTTACACTTCCTGTGGATTCAAATTTTCTAATCAAGCTTGTGATATTTCGGCTTTGCACCCTTGGGATGTTAAATCCAGCTGATAACAATCTTGCCGTTTCAGCACCATTTTTATTGTTTTGATAGTACAATTGAATTGCTTTTACTCTATGCTCCTTTGTTAATCTCATTTGTATAAAATATCTGAAAAAATCTTTAGCAAATGAATTAAAGAAAATAATAAAAATATCATTATAAGAAAAATTAAAAAGATTTATGCAAATTAATATAATATATATATATAATAATATAAATATATATATTATAAGATATATAATATAAAATATATAATATGGCGTTACTGTGTGTGTGTGTTTTGTGCACGTATGCACGTACAATGTTGGAGTAAAATTTTAATGTTCGGAGGCTAGCGTAAAGACTTGTATGACCAGTGGAATCTTGTGGCATTATTATTAAGTAGGTACCGTGAATATTTGGGAGGGGGAACTTGATTCCCCATTTAGTTCTTGAACGCCTCGTCTCTCAGCCGACGTCTTAAAGAGCCGTGATGTGTATCCAATGAACACTCGCCAGAAACCTTTCGCTCGCATGGATCTTCGAGGAATAATAAACAGCAACTTCTATGAACGTGGATCTATCCCATCGCCTTGTTTTTAATCAAGCAATGAATATTAAGTCTTGCAACACGGTAAATGTTGCACCTTCTTGCAACACGGCTCTCGTTTTACAGTTTACACAGTATGGCGGGTGTTAAGCGGGCTTGTTTGGGAATTGAATACCAACAACACACGACAGAAGACGCCTTCTTTGGCTTCAAGTGATGGTATGCCAGCTCATCAGATCTGGAGGGTCGTTTTCGGTGGGAGGACATAGGACCTGTGTTGTAAGCAGTATGTATGGTGGTTATGTCATACATATATATATATATATATATATATATATATATATATATATATATATATATATATATATATATATATATATATATATATATATATATGTGTGTGTGTGTGTGTGTGTGTATAGTGTGTTTATTATAAATAGATTCAGATATAGATATAGTACACACACACACACACACACACACACACATATATATATATATATATATATTATATATATATATATATATATATATATATATATATATATATATTATTCATTTATTGTAAAAGATTGTTTTATTATATACATATATATACAGGAAGAAGTAATATTGCAAATACTATATTACAAATACTATAAAATTTAGGACAACGCTGAGATGTCCAACAAAATTTGCATTTAGTTCGTGTATGTGTATCTATATCTGTATCCAAATCTATATATAATAAATACACAAATCTATATATAATAAATACACTAATCTATATATAATAAATACACATATATATACACATATATATATATATATATTATATATTTTGTGTATTTATTATATATAGATTTGAATATAGATATAGATACGAACGCATGAACTAAATAGAAATTTTGCTGGAAATCACAGCGTTGTCCTAATTTTTAAAGTATTTGTGAAATATTACGTCTTCCTGTAGACAGTGATGCATAATTCACTAGTATATTTTAAAGATATTTATTTTGAACATGTATAACGCATGATCATTTTTTCCGCTAGAGCAGAAAGATACACGGAATTACTTTATAGATTTTGCAATAATGGCCAGCCTTGTATTAACAACTTGTTGTAAATGTTTTAGTCATTAGATTTGGACACTGGAAAATTAAGCCCTTTTTTGTTTTCTGTGCGTCGATATACTTAATGTTCTATTTAATACCTTGCTGGATAATCATTATCTTACTGCCCATTTAGAATTGCCTAAAACGCACATGGAGGCCCGGTTAAGTGGTATAGTATCTATGAATAGCTTTTAAAAGGCATATTCAGTTAGATGTTGCAAGACGATAATAGGTTTGGTAAGTAATATCGAATACGTACAGTTGAAAGGAATGCCATTTTGATAATTGTTACAGCACAAGAAGTTCCTCGATGGGAGAGTCGACAGAGATCTCGGCTAGCGCTCTGCTAGGCCCGAGTTCGAGTCACTGGCCGGCCAATGAAGAATCAGAGGAATTTATTTCTGGTGATAGAAATTCATTTCTCGCTACAATGTGGTTCGGATTCCACAATAAGCTGTAGTTCCCGTTGCTAGGCAACCAGTTGGTTCTTAGCCACGTAAAATAAGTCTAATCCTTCGGGCCAGCCCTAGAGGAGCTGTTAATCAGCTCAGTGGTCTGGTTAAACTAAGGTATACTTACTTACAGCAAAAAGAAATATATTCTGATATGTACGAGGACAGTGGCAGTGAACAGGAACCACTAAGCTAACTATCCGTCAAAATTAGTTGTCTGGAAGGTATCAAAGTGGTCTTTGTCTTCAAGTTGATGAATTGATACCCCTTGCCTTGATGAAAATTACGGTAAATGAAGGTCGCAGGTCATGAAATCAAGGTAAATATATACCGGAGAGAACCATTTTGTTTAAGAAAGATATGCATTTAAAGTGTTGGAATAATCGTTTGCATTCACGCATGCAAACTTTATATGCATACACACATTATATATATATATATATATATATATATATATATATATATATATATATATATATATATATATAATATATATATATATATATATATATATATGTATGTATATATATATATATATATATATATATATATATATATATATATATATTATAAAAGTAATGTATTTATGCAGACATTTTATGTGCATCGCCCTGTAGCGTGCTCTTAGTAAGCTGCATTGCTAAAATTTAGCTCTCTCTCTCTCTCTCTCTCTCTCTCTCTCTCTCTCTCTCTCTCTCTCTCTCTCTCTCTCTCTCTCTCTCTCGGCACTGTGAGATTAGTTTTATATTACTATTTATGATAATGCTTCGATAAAGTGCTTTCCAAAACAGTCTGAACGATTATATAGATCGAGGACGCCTGAAAAATTTTTCCATGAAATAAAAAGCTAATAATTAGTGAATTGTAATCAGTAGATGATTACATTTGGGAACCTGAAGGCTGACTTTGTAAAATGTGATTGCAATTTTTTTTCCTGGCTAAATGCACAAAATCCTGTGTGGATTTCAAAAAAGCCTACGTTTAGTCATTTCATACCGTAAATGGTTTAAATATAACAACACTGCTTACTGGAGTTTCTAAAGTTAATTATCTGATAAAGAAGATCATTCAAAGGGTGACCTTAGTCCCGCTCTCTCTCTCTCTCTCTCTCTCTCTCTCTCTCTCTCTCTCTCTCTCTCTCTCTCTCTCTACTCTGCTGTCATATGATGTGTTAATATGGTAACACTAGGGATGTGCAATTGTGTAAAAGATCTTTTATTTTTAATTTTTAATTAATCTATAAAAATAATTGAAGTTGGATGTTGTGAAAGAAAAAATATGGGAGAGAGAAAGAAAAGAAAGAAAGTAAATTTAAATATTTAGAATGTCCCCTGTAGATAAAAAAGGTTTTCTTGTAGGCAAAGAGATTTTTTTTTAGTGTTATCTGCCTGCCATTTATTCTTTTAATCCATTAATCTGAAACATTTTAAGTTTTGCAATGGAAATTCTAAGTATCCTGGTTTTGAATAGACAGATTTTACAGTCTCTACAGCAAAAGTATTTCAATGGTCAGTTCCAATTTGAACCAAAGAAGTACAGCATTGCTTTAATTTCCCTTTCATATTATATATATATATATATATATATATATATATATATATATATATATATATATATATATATATATATATACCTAATAATATATGTATGTGTTTTTATATATAGTGTATATATATATATCTCATATACATAAATATATATATTTGTAATAGAGAATAAAAGTTAATTGTAATGGTTAAAGGCACCACAAAGAGACTGGTGGTATGTTGTAAATTTAGAATTCGAGGATGACTTAAAATTGAGTTACACGAAGAGATGGGGAGAAGAACGTTTTTCGTGTCAAAATCTGGGTGTGTTAGTGGACAGTACAGACTACTTTCTGTTGCTAGCTGGGCCACTAGAAGACCCTAAACCGTTTTCAATTGTTGCTTACAGCTGTGTGAGAAGAAAAGTGAAGTTTAAAATTAATTCATCTTTTTCCGCACAAAAAAAAAAAAAAGTGAAATGATCTTTCAGAAACTTCAAAATTGTTTACATTATTTATCTTAACACCCCTTAGATGATTCACCAAATTTCCCAAGAAATGAAAATTAGGGTAAACTCCACATTAACACCAGTGGCTGAGATCCTTCCATTATAATTTGGCGCTTCTTGTCACTGTAGTCTATGCTTCTTAACGCCACTAACACCTTTAACCCGAGACTCCCACTGTGGCAAAATAACCGTTGGCCTTCTGTTTCGAGTGAGTGATAGCTCAGGTTGTGGTTTGAAGGCTTGTTGCATCAGATAATCATGCAATCGTTACTGCATTGCTCACGTATCCAGTTGAGGGATCTGCTTGTCTATTTGTGTTAAAATCAAAGTTGGGTCACATAATTATTTGTTTTCCGATAATTTAGGTATGGGGAAAGGTACACATTGGTCTGCCAGGCCTGTGCGTCTTGGATCTTAAGAAAAGTATTGTTAACTGGAAAATTTGCTTGCTTGATACGGAAGTTATATGGCTCAGGGAATAACTAAAAGCAAGGTAAAACTCCGCTATTTCTTACACAGGAGGTTTTTCGTTAGAGCATGCATAATCTCCTTGCGTATATAACGGGACTCCCTAAGGAAAAAGTCATTTTGTTAGGGAAAGAAAAATATTAATCATCAGTGCCTCACAATAAACATAGGAAGAAATTTTGAAAGATCGGGCATCCTCCCACAAAAAGATCGGGCATCCTCCTAGTTTTTATGGATGTGGGAAACGCGACCAGAGATGTAGCTTTGAGGTATGGTTGCTTAACCCTATCAGGGAAAATTACCCCAAAAACTTTGTGTTAGTGTACTGAGCATCACTGCTGCGCCAATGAAGACATGGTAGAGTGTGTGGGAAGGAAGTGAAGGATCAATTCTCAGATAAAACACTGATTAGGAACCAGTAGCAGAAGAGTGGCTGTGATTAAAGATCAGGAATAAATAATTGGTATTGTAAAAAATTACAAAAAGAATTACCCTTCAAATCTTTCAGTTGTAATTAAAAGTTATTTTTAGGTGTTATACATGAGTCTACTTTACAGAAGCCCAGGGTGTGGATGAGATAGCAAAAGTACAACTTCTGAAGAATGTTAAAAGCAGAAAAAATTTTGTTGCTGCTAGATTTTCTGATTGAATTGTGTTGAGAGAGTCTTAGAACCAAGTTGGCGTCAAGTTGAGTCATTTTACGTTACACACAAAGGTAAGCCTTGTGAATATCTTGTGTAATTAGTTTTTTTATAGTACTCCATAATATATGTTTAATAAAGTAAAATATTATTAGATACAAAAATGTTAATATCAGCTATTATGATAAAGAGAGGTCTATGAATATAGTGCTTGTCATGAGCGAAACGGTACCTGTGTTGTGAGCTCAGCGTTACACAAGGAGCCTAGACGCCCATAGCCACAATTCTGAACCAGTTATGGGATTTGTTTTACAAGGAAAAACACGAGACTCAATGAAGTGAAAGTTTATGTTGTTGAGTAGTTAAAATAGAAGAATTGGCCATGTATCTGGAGGTGTTGGCAAAGTAAAGCTGTATTTTAGTAGTCATTCAGTCACTTAGCAATGTCCACAGAAAAGGCTTAAATAAAGAATGATAAAAGGTTCAGGTGAGTGTTATTGTGATGCGTCTTAGTACCTCACAACATAATGGCAGCCATGAATATTAAGCTAAAAAGTATCATGGTAGCCATGAATATTAAGCTAAAAAGTTTCACCCACTGATGAATATTTAATGATAAACGTACACCGCACATCGTGACACGATTTCAAACTTACATTTTCCATTTATCTTTCTGGAGATTTATAACTTGTCAGTAGTTTGATGATTGAATAATTTTAATGCTTACTGGTGTTTCTAGCATCTGATGGCACTGATAGCCAACCAAAAAGGCTAGTCAAACAGAACCGTCAGTTCTTGAAATAAACACTAAAACTAAGGGATGGAGCAGCGAACCTAATAAAACAGTGCTTTGTTTGATTCAAGCCTGGCATGACTTAATGCCACTAATAAACAAACATAAGCCTTATAATAATGTTCAGTATTAAAAATCTGAGTTGTTATAGAGAAATTGAGAGTGACTTACCTAAATACCACGTGTCGACTAAACTTTGTTATTTCAGTAGACTTGACGTTTTTGAGGAAAACGAACTGAGTGTATGATCTATTTCCTAAAGATGAGCCTCTTGAAGTTAAAGTAAATTAGATGTTTAATACAGCCACACTTTCATCATATGTTGAAAGGGGGTACATAACCTCATCAACCGTCTACTAATAATTCCTTTATTGAGTAGACGGAAATATGCTCATTAATCATCACGGATGTATTGTGTATGTCGTATAATTGTCATATAATCCGTTGTAATCCAAAGCAAAGACGAAATAACCTTTGAACAAAACACTTCTTGGTTCACTGTATAATACGAAACATACAAGCATGCGAGAAACCTTTTACGATTAAAAAAAAATTATGCTGAAATCTGAAGTACGTTCTTAATATATTTGTCTAATGGGAAATCATTGGAAAGGAAGGTGCGTTTTAAGGTTTTGAAAAGGAAGAGAGAGAGAGAGAGAGAGAGAGAGAGGAGAGAAGAGAGAGAGAGAGAGAGTAGTGACAATGTGAAGGGGAGGGTGATTGAAGAGGTAGAAAAGGAGTGGAGCTAGACGGTGGATATGAGGAGACATCCCACCTGGTAGCTCCCACTCATCAGCCTCCCTTCCCTGTGATCTTAATGATTCTATTCAGACACTGTGAGTGGCACTTCGTTACTACCTCTCTTCCATATGATATCTACTCCTCAACCCCATCCCCCCTCTTCCACCCAGCAGTGCTGTCTCTGCCTCACTGGTTTTTTTATACTTCTCTTTGGTTGTTTTGTTCCATGTGTGGAGAACAGCGCAATAGATACATCTTGTCATTAATTTTCCATCAAAAACTTTAAAAAATTCGTGTAGGCAATGCATTACAGTACGTGGAATTGATGGTTTATATTGTAAGCTTTACATCACTTTTGGTTTTCGTTAAATATAATTTCTTTCATTTCGTTAGCCGTTACAGGGTAAGCTTATTTGATTTAGAATTTTGCTCTGCGAGTCTCTACCGTTCTCTGTGAAACTCCTTGCTTTTGTTTCACACTACATGAATGAACTATGGAGGAATACTTTCAGTCAGGATTACCAGAACTGACAAAGGTATGCTTATATTTGCCGCACGAATTGTCAACTTCCTGTTTTCCATACCTCTGTGGATAAGTTTTCTGTGTGAGAACCGAATAAATCTAATGGAAATATAAGAAGGAAATTCTGTTTTGTAATGTTGATCTTGGTCCCACACACAATGGGAATGAATTCCGACACTACCTGAAAGAAGGCAGATATGAGTGTTTTGGTTTCATCACGATTGCTTCGAGTTGCTCTTCATAATTTTCTACATTTGAAAGAATGTTTTTTTTTTCCCACTTTTGAAATTTGCATTTAAAAAGGCTAACGCTTTCGAATAACAAGAAGTCCCTAAGTCATTTTGTGTTCACTTACTGTGCGCTCGTTTAATCGAGATGAGGTCTATTGAGCTTAAACCCTCCACCTTTTCCAGGTTGCTTGATATGCCTTTCTGGGGATTCTCGGTGTCAGTAACAATATGCATTTCTCTGCAATTCAATTCAATATAATACTTTTGCTGTTGTGACTGTTTTTGTGCTGCGATGCATATACGCCAACCTAGAATAGGTTACGCTGCATTTTTTTATTTAATTTGTAGTGATTACTTCTCTCTCTCTC
>NC_089792.1:40604138-40674138 GCF_040412425.1 Macrobrachium rosenbergii | reverse complement strand
TCATTTAATCATTTAAAGCTGATTTTTCTTCTTTTTCCAGTAAAATAGCTCCTTGTGTCTTGTCGTCTCTGCTAAGTGTGTCTCCTTGATGGAATCCCATCATCGGAGTAGTTCCCAAACAACATAATGCGTCTCCCTCCTGAGTGATATGCAGGTTTTGTCACGGTGTAGGCGGTACCTGTAATTAAGCTAAAATGCAGGTTGTTGGTAGGGGGCGGGGGGTGAGACGCATAATAGAGAGGGGAGGAGACAGGGATGCAACCCAACCCCTCTCTTTATCATACCTGCCGGCCTTCCCTCCCTCCCTCCCCCCCTCCCTCCCCCCTCTATTTGTCTTTCTTTGTGTCCCTCTGTCTTAGTGAGTCTTCGCCCTCCACTCTCTTCCACCCGCTCCGTATTTTTGAAAACGCTCTCTCCACTCCTACTTTTCCGTTAATCATCTTGCTCTATTAGACACCAACAATCTCTCTCTCTCTCTCTCTCTCTCTCTCTCAGGCACGTCACTCAGATAAGTGCCACCAGAATAGAAGTTAAAAATGATGCTCACAATCATTTTTTGTATATTGGAGAGTCTGGCAGAGAGCTCAAAATGTGTTCAAAACAGACTTAGAGGTTACAGTGCCTTATTGTATAAGCAGAGTAGGTCATCCCATGAATGGCAGATAGGGTTCCCCTTCACCACTGTGTATGTGAAGGGTGACGTCAGTCAGTGAATGAAGGGTAGTCTCCCTTGTAACGAAGGGCAAAATTGCCGCTTGTGTAAAGGGAGTTCAACATCTTCGTCTCGTTTCTGAATGTTGATAATGGAGTTCAAAAACCACAGTTGTAGAGTGACTCTATTCCATGATTGCTTACGAATAATGTATGCGAAATGGAATCGGACTATAACTTTACTCCTTGGTGAAAGACCTGTGTGAAAGTTTTTATATGCATCATACACGCACTCACGCACGCGCACAACCATACACACGCACACACATATGGTATATTATATATATATGTATATATATATATATATATATATATATATATATATATGTAATTTATATATGTGTACAGTATGTATGTATATATGTATGTATGGAAGAATTGCTATCGGCCTGGAATCTCACTTGCAAGACCGGTGTTCGGTCCTAGTGTGAGTCAGAAATATATTATATATATATATATATATATATATATATATATATATATATATATATATATATATATATATATATATATCTGTATGCATATGTGTAGACTGGAAATGTTATGAGTAAGAAATGGGGTTTGTCATGCGTTAAAAAAATGGTTAACGATGATTCAGTGGAAAGAGAGTCAAATTTCGAAGCATTAGTGGGGAAAGGGGAGGAGCAGACGTTGTGCGAAGCGACCAATAACATGGAAGTTTTATGCACCGGGGACCTATCAACAATTCAACAAGAAAATTAAGAATATTGGCAATGACTGTTATATGCTGTTTTTCTCAGGAGCCACATCATCTAATGAGAAAATGTGTAATGTTGAAGAAATATATTTTAATGCAATTTTGTACGTATATTTCATGTATATGACAGATGCACTGCGCTCAAGTTACTGTATATTCATTATGAAAATACAAATTGCAAAATGGATCATTTAATTGTCTGCCAGTAGTTTCTATTTTTGAATATTTTATTTACATTTTTGCTGATACTTCTTTGACGAATATGTATCTAATAAATGTTTGCTGACATCCGTAACCTACTTCATTCACGACCTATTCATAAGGTTCTTCGTTTTTATTTGTGGGTAGTGCTACAGAAATCGAATGCAAATTGTTTGTAAAATGTTCATATCATTTCACATAGTGCTGACATCAGTCATTGTTATCAGATGTAGTTCATTTATATTTTACATTTCCACCTAATAAATGAAGATAAAATCTGTCGACATATCATTGTTCAGTTTCTCTTCATTTTAACTTGTTTTTTTAATAATGCTCTTCAATAGTGTGCCTCGTTGCACGTTAGTCCTCTTTTGTCCTCCGCGTACTTATGAATATGTGAGTTTTGCCTGGCAGTGTTGGGTGCGCAACCGACTGTTTTATCAAAGATAATTTCATGCAGTTTTTATGCAAAAGTCACGGGCATTAGCAACTATAATTTCTTTAACAGGTAGCTTTTAAAAGAAAAAGAATGGGCAAAGGAATGAATGGAATCCAACATAATGGAAGCTGTTGAACTCCTATAATTATCAAGGAATATTTTAGGAACCAGGGAAACAGGAGAGGGGAAAATTGCAAAGTTCGTTCCTACTATAGAAACTAAAGAAGAGTCAACTGCAAAAACCTTTCCGGACACTGATTAACATAATGGTCTGATATTCGTAAAATTTTCTCTGAGCGGAGTCCCTAATCAGAGTGATGTTTAATCCACTGATAGCGTAAGAATGAAGACTGAGTACCTTCTAATGTGCAATTAACGGTTGTCAAGTCACGAATATTAATCTCCTGGTAGGTTAAACCGCATTAAAGTGGCAAAGAATGAGATTCCTCTGATGACATTATATTAACTAGAACGCCACGAAGACCGAGTTCTTCCTGATGAGAATACTCCAAGTCACGAAGACTGTAATCCTTCTGATGTGAATATACCGGCTCTCAAATCGGGAGCTCTTGTTGCTTCCGATGCAAATACACCAGCCGTAAAGCCAAGAGACTGAGCTCCCTCTTATGAGAGTACTCCGGTTGTGAAATCACGAAGATTAAGCTTCCTCTAATGAGAACAGATCTGCTGTAAAGCCACGAAGACTGGCATTATACTGATGAGAATATACAAACCATAAAGTTTCGAAGACTAGTTATTCCTGATAAGAAGAAACTGATTCTGAAGTCAGGAATGCTGATCTCCTGATTAGAATATACGAGCTGTAAAGGCATAAAGACTATGGTCCCTTGAATGACAATATACCGACTGTGAAGACAGGAAGACCCTGTTGTGAGGAAAAGGAGACTGAACTCCTTCTGACGAGAATACACTGACAGCAAATAAATGAAGTTTAGCCTCCTCTGGATAAGAATGCACCTGCTGCGAAGATGATGAGAATATAGCGGCTGCAGTCCGTATCCGAACTCCAAATTGCACATTGGCGACACCTCTTGAATCGGAGCTGCATTGCAGGAAAGATGCAAAAGGGTGGAGGCTCGTGAAAGGGGATTGCAGTGGGACAATAAGAATAGATGGGAAGTTTCGAGTACATGAGAGAGAGGGAGATGCCACGGACAATAACAGCCACCCCCTCTCTCTCTCTCTCTCTCTCTCTCTCTCTCTCTCTCTCTCTCTCTCTCTCTCTGTTCCATACTTCGTCGAGACGCTTTTCAAACAGTGGGAAATCCTTGACTTCTTGCATGACTGAGAACATCAAAGCAGTGTTATGAGTAAGAGTCTCTCTCTCTCTCTCTCTCTCTCTCTCTCTCTCTCTCTCTCTCTCTCTCTCTCTCTCTCTCTCTCTCTGTGTGTGTGTGTCATATAGCTCTACTTTTGTACCTATCAATCGTTGTACGTTTATGTTTTAAAAGTATCTTTTGATGAAATCGGCAGATCAGCTTCCATAAGTAGAAGGTTTGAATGGCGCTTTTCATGGAAACGTTGAGATTTATGCAAAGTCAGAGGAAATATGTACGTATAATTTGTCAAAAAAAGTAAAGTAGAACATACGCACGGTTTATGCAATTAGTCAGAGACAATGGACGACTTTCTGACATTTAAAGCTAATGTAAACCTGACGTTTACAGTGTTTTATTACATAAAAATAATTTAGTTTTATCGTTCACGAGAACGTACATTAAGACAAACCCAACTAATTAAGGAATGTTATACTGGGTGCTCTGATTTGAGATTAGACGAGTCAGGAAAAAAAAGCAAATAGGTGATAAAAGCCTTTTCATGTGTCTGTTTACATATGGTCACTAGAGTGGTTGGAGTTGATGTGAACGTAAATACAACCACTATGCAGATGAAGAAGCAGACTTTGTGTTTGGTCTTTGCGGATCAGTTTGACTTATAATTATGAACAACCTTTACACTGCTGTGCAACGTTGTGAGAAGATGCGGAGAAGAAATATCAAAGGCTTTATCTTAATTAAGCTTTGTAAATTGATGCACGTAAACCAGGAATAAGGATTAATGCAGATGAAAGTACTGGGCAGTACGGTATGTAAATTCTGACGCATATAAATAACACGCTCTATTTTGTTTATGTTAAATTATTCGTATATAATCTATTGGAAACCTGAGGTCAGTTAGACTGAATATGAACATAATCATTTAGGACCATTAAGGAAAACCTGAGGACATTAAGAAAGACGTAAATGGAAAAGTATTAAAGGTTTTATGGGATAGAACATTCTTAGCTAATTAAAAATATGTAGTAAAACCAATGTCCGTAAACATTAACATGCTGTTCAAAACCTAGGTGAATTTATCGAGATCTCTAAAAGTCTTTAAGTCATGGAAAAGTAAAAAAATACCATCCCATAAACTTCTAAATATAACCGTCAAAGGCCCCAGGAAAAATAAAGCAATGTAAATGTTAATAATAGCGGTTTGCAAACCATCAAAATGAATAAGTTACAACGATTTACGAAATTTGCGCAGTCGGAATAATGACAAATCAAAAATAGAACGAAAGAAGACGAACGGTCCTAAGGCTATTTAAGACCGCAAATTTCAAGTACGTGACCTGGGTCAGATTGCTTCAAGTAGATGCAGTCCTTTGATGCTGGAGGAGAGTGGATCTACCTTTATCATGTTCTTCCCATTTGTATAATTTCTGGACCTACTGTATATATATATATATATATATATATATATATATATATATATATATATATATATATATATATATATATATATATATATATATATTCTAACCAGACACCTCCTAAGGGCCTGTAAAGAACATGGAAGTCTTTTTTTTTTTTTTGCCCCCATAACAGCACAGACGCCTTGAATTAGAGCTTACCTAGTTTGAAGGCTAAATGCAGTTTAAATGTGAACATCGAAATGAATGGTGTAAAACTAAATGCAAAACAAAACTCTGAGGTATCAGTACCGGCCATTTACAGGTTGGATAATTATCATCTCAAAGGATACGACATTGTGGGGACATATATCGGAATACTTTGACGTGCGATGTATTTAAAAAAAGGTGACTCGTGGAGTTCATCTGTCTACTTATTTTACATAAAATAACTGGTAGCAGACTTTTAGGTTTTATATGAGCCTGTACCACAAAGAGAGAGAGAGAGAGAGAGAGAGAGAGAGAGAGAGAGAGAGAGAGAGAGAGAGAGAGAGAGAGAGAGAGAGAGAGAGTTTTGGTATGTTTGTGTCAGATTTTACGGCGTTCATTGTGATTCCAAACTTCGCCGGAGTAGAATCTCTTTCCGTCTGAGACGTCACGTAGATCACTCGATAAAAGAAGCAAAAGGAGATATTCAATCTGCATTGCTGATCAAGTCTTTGCATTTCAGCAGGACGAAAGGAGATGAAATGCTAGACATCGTAACGAGATACATACAGAAAAAAATGCAAGTGAACATCCCCGAACCCCACCCCCACTTCCAAAAAAATAAGATCCCTCAAAGGCGACATTTCTTTTCTCTTTACAAAAACAAAGGAAACATTACAAAGAGGTTCGCTCCCAAAGAAAGAGGACAAAAGAAAGAAAAGAAAGCGTGAAAAATTCTTAAAGAATAAAAAAAAACTAAATCCAGTTTGAATCAGCCAGACGGCCCGAGGGGAGCTGAGAAGGTACAGGAATGTCGCAGGTAAAGAGGGGGAATACGAGGGGAAAAGGAGAGATAAGTTCGACAGGGGGTCTATTTCCCCCCGAGGGCTCAACGAGACAAGGAAAACCGGTTAAGGCGCAGGTAATACCCTTGTCCTTTCCCCTTGTTCATCTCCCCTTGCCTACCTACTTCACCTGAGGAAATTTAAAAGGAGAGTAAGTAAAAATGAGCTCTCTCTCTCTCTCTCTCTCTCTCTCTCTCTCTCTCTCTCTCTCTCTCTCTCTCTCTCTCCTCTCCCAGAAATAGATGAGGGGAAAGAGCAATTAAGGCCCCTGGTGAAGGTGAAAGTGGTGCTGGTATGGGGTGTTGGCTATGAAGGTTCTTTGGAAGACATTGCTGTAGGAAATGGAGATTCCACCCCCCTTCCCTCCCAACAAGAGAAGAGTTCTGGAAATGGCGAAGGCTAAATTGAATTCTATAGTGAAACTTTTTTGGTTGAAGACATGGATGAAGGAAGAAATAGCAGGGGCTGGGGACTTTGGAGGGACCTTTGCCTGTTGGAGATAGAGGCTACAGAGAACGGGGTCTGAGTGGTTAGGACGTATCTCAGATGGTGAGGTAACAGGAGTGTTCTGCATTAGTTTTAACAATAGCTTCGATAAAGTGCACCCTCTCTCTCTCTCTCTCTCTCTCTCTCTCTCTCTCTCTCTCTCTCTCTCTCTCTCTCTCTCACTTCATGCTGGAATGACGTGCACTGTTCTTCCTTCTGCAAGAAAACTACTCAAAGCCGAATTAATAGTGAATTACAGGGAAATCTGCTGTAAACTGTGGTGAATCATATCTCATAAAGGATACAGCTTAATTAGAACGAGATTTGATCAGATTTAGTCATTCCATTCACCCTGCATACTTTAATTTGTTCCCCATTTGTTTTTACTTTGATTACAGATACAAAACTTCTAGTAGTAGTTGTGATCCTTGTGGCACAATATAGTTTATGGGGCTTATTTACTGTGCATGCTCTCGTGCTGATACAGTAAATACTTTCCTAAATCCCATTGGTGCTTAATAAATAAACTTGTGTCGTAGTTTACATAAATTTTCGCCACATTTCCATTAGAAGAGTATAGTGAAAAGGCTCGAACGAAAGGGCGTTGCATGAAATTTTAAATTTCTGCTACTTGTATAAGTCAATAATGATTACAATAATTATAGTCTAGGTATTCATTAGTAAAACTGTACATTAGGCTGACTTTATTTCTCATGTAATTCTGTCGGAAAATACTCAGCATATCAAGTACACCTCTGTTCATGTGTAGTGCTGTGTTCTGTTGATTTTTTATATTTTTGCTCTGTATGTGCCTCCAGATTCGTTCTTATCTTCATTTTTATATCGCTGAACTAAACTTTGACAAGCTCTTTGGTCTTCTTTTGATGTTCTTGATAAGGGTCACCGTTATTCCTTTCTAATGTTTCATGAAATTTAAGTGAAGCTCTTATAAATATTAAGAATCAGGGTTATAACTGAAGATGGTTGCACTTTCTTTTATTTTCCTTCTCTGATCTTATGTCATGCTTTGTCTGAATGGGTGTTTTAGTAGTGCAAACCAAATGATATGTTTTTGTATACTAAAATTGAGGGTATTTTCATCTCAAGGTGCTCAGATCGTTCCTGCCAAGACAAGAGTTTTATGACAGATAACGATTTCTACCCTTCCTCTGTACCATAGGTTTTGGCGAGAACACATTACAGCAGTGGAAACATGGTTAAAAGTCCCGTGAAAAAAGGTATTATTTTTATTTTTACACTTATTACTTCCATTGTCCCAGTCGTGGTAGCTGACTTCATGTAATCTCGTCCACCAAAGCATTGTGCTGCTAAGTGCACGTAGTAAGAGGATTCAGTGAGATGGCAGTGGCCAATGTAAGCAACCAGTAAAAAACCTATTTGGGAGCAGGGCATCTTCTGATTGGGTGGGGTCTTGGTGAGAATGGGTTGTGGGGAGTACCAGAGTCCTTCTCAATCCATTCTGTTTTGTCATGCCCATTGCAAATTTATAAGAATGACTTGTATTTTACTGCAGTTCTCTCGTTACAGTACGGTGACAACTGTTGTGGTGTAATGGTTTTTCATATATTTTCTATGACCATATACTTAGGCCTATCCACCTTACATGAAGAGAGCAGTATTAGTGATAAGCCAGTGGAAAGGAAGAGTACACAAGCAGGGGTAAGTATGAGGACTGCACATGTGTATTACATAAAAAGTAAACCACAAAGGGCATCAGAGCGTGCTGCTTTACTTTTACTTCCATTCATGGCCTGGGAAGGTGGCTGTTTTCCAACAGGAACGCTGTTGGGGACCAACTGGCATACCAGAAAAACTTGGATAAATATCTCCAAATTTCATCAGTGATCATCGTTTAAAGATTGTTCATGATCACATTCAGTTACTGCCTCTTAACTAGATCTTGTTATCTGTGGGTTACTTTGAACATTTTTGCACCTTGGTTGGACCAGAACACGAGCCTGCAGTGTAAGGTATCTGAGCACTGTTACTGCACAATTTTCACCAGTGAATATAATATTGTGTTCTAAGTACCCAAGACAAACATATATTCGATGTGATAGAGGCAAATTATGGAAATCTCAAACAAGAGGATTACTGGCGAACATCGTGTTGCAATAGAAAAGTAGCTAAGTGACCACAAGAAGAGTGCTCAAGTCCCTAGTGACATCCTGCTTGAAGCAGAGGATGCAGCACTAGTTAGTGACCCTTTAGACATCAACATGAACATTATTGACCTGCGACTAACACTTTCCTGGCCACGTTTGCAGGCTGTGATCGCATACTGCATATGGAAGTTATGGGTGGATAGCCTATGCTTACATGACATCAACGAATAGAAGGCCAGAATGTTTGTTTGGGATGAGGTAAGAGGTAAGAGGTAGGGGCCTGCCTAGACGAGGTAGCCATGCCTACTGGAGTGGATTCTTCAGTTTTGCTTACAGCCCTTGCACCAGAAATGGGAGGACTTTTTGGACATTTGGTTGTGTTTACGTAAGGTTTTAAAGTCTACCTATCAGCTTGCCCTAGGTCAGCCTACTTAATTGATGCCTCATGCGTTACAATTAAATTTGCATTATTGATAAGGAATTACCACATATCTGCTAAAATCTAGAGCAGTAACTGCATAAGCTGGTAATTCTGCTGATTATTATTATTTTTTCGGCATTAGCTCTTTTCTGTTATCATTACTAAAAGCTTTTTATCATCATCCTGTATATCTGTTACAGAACAGACATAAGTAGAAACCTGTAAAGGATTAAAGACACCCATTAAGAAATACAAAAACTAAGACAACATAGAATGATGTGTGTGGTGACTAATATTTCTATAGCCCCGAGTATATGAAATTAATTTGCAAGCCTACAGTCAGAGGAAGTCATAGTTAATTTGTTATAATTTATTTTCACACTTTATTTCAGAAGCAACATTCACCAACAGTAGCTTAACATAGTTTGCATTAGTGTACAGTCAGCATATGAACTTACACACACACACACACACATATATATATATATTATATATATATATATATAAATATATATATATATATATATATATATATATATGTATATATGTATATATATATATATATATATATATATATATATATATATATATATATATATATATATATATATATATGGCCACGAGGAAAGTGAAAAAGCAGAATGCCAGATCTTTTACCTTTTAGACATTTTCACAGAGAAACTTTGCACTCTGTTGTTTCACTTCCCTAGTGGCCATATACTCCGTAAATATTTCATATTACGTTGTTATTCCCATGATAGATTGACACATATATATATATATATATATATATATATATATATATATATATATATATATATATATTATATATATATATATATATATATATATATATATATATATATATATATATATATATATATATATATATATATATATGTACACACACACACACAACTGAGAAGGAAATAACAAAAATAATGGATTTTACGTACATGGAGATATAGTACACACACACACATTTTATATATATATATATATATATATATATATATATATATATATATATATATATATATGTCTCCATGTACGCAAAACCCATTATTTTCGTAATTTCCTTCTCAGTTGTAGAACTATTGTACTGAAGACAAAGCCTGGTTCATTAATGGTAGTAGATTAGAAGTCCTTAATTAAAAAACCAGGGAGCTTATCTGTGGAAAAGGAATAATCTGATTTGACATGGAATAATTTTACCAACTAGGAATTGGGGCTCGTTGAATACTTGATCTGGCTAAGAATGAGTACGATGCTACTATAAAATGAGTCTTTTCAGGTACACGGTGTTAATGGTGAGCTGCTCTCAGATATATACTTTCTCTTTAGACTCAAGAGTGCCTCCTTTGCTCATACCGTATAGTCTGTCATTCACTATTCAAAGGAAAAGGCGACTCTTTTGACTGAAGTATTCAATAGTAAGTGGAGGAATGTGAACCTCACCAGGCGTCGTTGCTGTTTTCCTGATGCCAAACGGATTAGTTTTTCAGTTCTGTGAGGTTATGAATCTTTTACTTTACTTCGATGCTTCTGGTGTCGTCGACCCTAATGGTTTTATTCCCTGTGTTTTCTGTGAAGGCTTCTGTATACTTAGATTCTGATTTGTCCAATATTTTTCATAAAATGCTGGAAAATGGGTAAGGTTTTTCCATTCACTAAATACTAGAATGTAGATCATGCAGTGTTTGTTACTACCCCATGTCTATTGATCCAATATTATCTTAAAGTTTTTGAGTGACTGCGGGAAAAGCGTCTATATGTTTATGCTAAGTATATTAACTTGTTCCTTAGTTTGCAGTTATGTTGCAAGGGCCTAGATGCATATATGCGAGTATTGTTGTTCCTGAAGTTCATATGACTCATCTCCACATTAGTGTGTGGTCTGGTAAAACTAAGGTATACTTAGTTGCTTTTGTCAAAGTTAACCGTCAGATTCTAGGTTCCCAACTCAGGCAGATAGGAGTTGAATTTTTTAAACTATACGCTGCAATGGGTAATTGTTGATGAGCAGCCTGGTAGCTACAGGAATGTAGTATCTTGTGTATGATCACGGTATTGTTCTTGGACCACTGCTGTTTTTATTATATACACGTAATGTGTGGTTTAGTTTACACAATGAGCTGGTTGCCTATGCGGATCTTGTTACTTAATTTTCATAGATCCCATTACCTGATTGTAAAAACGTGGTTGCTAAATCTGATGAGCTAAAAAACGTGGAGTGTGATCAGCTTAAAAATAGTCAAGTGAATGGGTGAAACCGAAGGTGGTATGCATTGTTCTTAGCCATAATTGTAGAATCTGTTCATCTTATAAACAGTTTGTTTTTCGCATTGTCTTCTGGTGTGAAATTTTTTTCACTCTTCCGAAATCAGTTATACGTGTCCTGTTTGATGCGAATTAGAATACGTCACGATATTCTGATTATTAGTTATATATTCCTGGTTGCATACATTGAGTTCCTCATATACTGTACTATGTTTATTGTATCACTTGCCATTTGCGTATTGCATACTCGAACAGAGTTGTGTATGTCCGTCTTTATTCCAAATAAATTAACCTTGATTTTCACACATAATCTTATGAAGGAAAAATAATGTAGGAAAAATTAGTGTGTTTATTTGGTGCGACTGCATAGATTATTGTGGATTTTGCGTGCCGTAAGGTATCCATTCTTGAGCCTTTAAAACGTTGGTGAACTTATAGGTGCTCGTAGTTTTCAGTTATAAATTCTATTCTCAGTTCTCCTCGTCCCACTGATATCGCTTTAAGGGTCTGGCGGTAAACAAACCATTTCTCTTTTATGTAAGACCATACTTTTCGGTGTTTGAATTAACCCCGTCTCGGTTGTCTCGTTGAAGTGGATTTTGGAAGTTCAACTATGTATGAACAGTACTTTTCGTAGATGGCCAATGGTGCATCGCTAACTTGTTGGCAGATTTTTACTGATCTTCTGGATCAGACATTGAACCATGCCCTTTGGATTTTCCTAGTGTAAAAAGCCAAGTGATGTAAATCACAGTGACCATTGATTTGTTGCATTACCAAAAACTACTTTAAAAATAAAATTTCCTTTGTTTTGGACAGTTCTTGCACCACAAGCCTACAACAAGTAAGTATTACCACACTCAAGCCTCTTGCTTTTGAGATTGGTCCCACATCATCGGTCATTCATCAGTTTGAAAACCGTATGCTTAAGGTGATTCAGTGACTCATAGACGTAATCCTCTAATGCCTCTGCAAATATTTTATTGTCGCATTCTGTCACGTTTCGTCCGATAAGTCGTTGCCTGGTAGTTTAAGGTTACATGGTCTCCCATATCATTGTTACTCTAAATTTCTGTAGCTTGGATTAGTGATAAGGTTAAGGTGCTCTTATACGTCGGTATGCTCGTAATATCTATAACGTGTAGCAATGTAATATTTTTAAAGCCAACGTGATTGCCAGAGTATGCACTCTCTTCTCTGTGCTAAAGGTTTCTTATTGCCAGAAATAAATTGTTTTTGTTTTAGATGAAATTTCTTTTATTTTATGTAAAGAAATGACCTCACACAAAATATGTGAAACATGATTTTAGACAAAATGAGTTTGTAATTTATTTTGTGTATTCTCTGTTTTATAATATGTCTTACGATTTCTAGATCTGCAGTCACGTATCTGAAGTCTGATTCGTTATGGATATTTAACTTGACCAGCTGATTCTCTCTCTCTCTCTCTCTCTCTCTCTCTCTCTCTCTCTTTCATTTTCACGTGTGTACCTGTCCTGAATTGGCCTTCTTGACTAGAACTGTAATGAAGTTACTTGTAGCATTAGGCCAGGGTGTGGACGAGCTGCGTGTATGTGTACCGAGTGTATGTGTGTGTATCTGTGTGTGAGGTGTATCTGTGTACGCGTGTGGTGCCTGTGTTTTATCTTTAGGCCTTTCTGATCAGGATTGTAATGAAGTTACATGGAACATTAGCCCAAGGTGAGGATAAAATCTCTCTCTCTCTCTCTCTCTCTCTCTCTCTCTCTCTCTCTCTCTCTCTCTCTCTCTCTCTCTCTCCTCCTGTCAGTGCTTATGTTCTATCAGGAGGGCACATAAAATGCACCATCTGACTCATCCATATAATAAAAATTCAATATATTGCCTAAGACATTGGTCTTCAATCATAGGTAGCATACAGGAAGGTAACTCCAGTACCATAGTATGTACCATTTTCATGATATATATATATATATATATATGTATATATATATAAATAACTAATATATATATATATGTATATGTAATATATATGCATATATATATATATTATGTGTATGTGTATATATACATACATATAATATATATGTGTGTTTATACATATCTATTTATATGTATATATATATATATATATGTATATACTTCAACTATATATATATATATTTCTCTATATCTCTCTCTCTTTCTTTCTATATATACAAATAATCACTACCATTTTTAACTGCAGAATCAAGCAAGGCTCTAAAGAAAAACATTGGTTACTTCCTAAGTTAAAAAAGCCTTTAACTGCTAAATCAGGGAAAACCTCCAAAGCATTAGCAGCTTCCTATAACAACATAGATGCTGATTAACAACATATCAATCACTTTTCCTTTTCCTTGTATACACTAACCCACTCACTAACATGTTCAATACTTTATGGAATTAACGGCTTTCTATTTCAACACCCATTCGACTCTATTGCCATTCTTTCTCTAACAATTCTCTCCTTTTTCTCCTTTTTGCGTTTCATCTTATTTGAAATGTAATTCTTACTGTCTCGTTTGTCAAAGTTGCAGGCGTTCAGGAAACTTTTAGAAAGATTTTGTTTGGATATATCACATGGCTCTTTGCTTAGTCTGAAGTACTAAGTTTGTTTTTCACCCTCAAGTACTGAAATGTCCGAGCCTTCCTTTTTTTGTGTTTAACTCTTGTATTTTGGGTGCTATTTCTTTCTTCTTTCTGGGGTGGAGTATATCAAGAGACAGTTTGGCGGTTATTGAATCCTCTTGTCACATTTGCAGAAACAAGTTTTTGATATTACAGTGACCTCTTAACTTTTAAAGCCTTGATGGCCAGTTCGGTAGAGCAACGGCTTCGAACTCATAGAGGTCTGTGGCTCGGATTCAAGTCCGCAGCCAACCGGGCAAAGAGGCGGACACTGCTATCCATGTAGACACACCGGGATTATGTATGTAATCAACGGATAGGTTTGCTTAAAAGCAAATGGGTGTTACAGACTAATACACACACAAACAAAGCCACTCCAACGTCTCCTAAAAAACATAACAGACACCTCACACGTCTCGAACTGTCGACCTAACCGCTCAACTCTCCTCGCTGCTGGGAGAAAGGGAGCTGGTGATTGGAACGATACACGTACATGCACTACCGGGGTCTAAGCGATGTCAGGCAGGGCAGCCGATCGAGACTACGGTCTACCCCAAAGTCAAATCAAAGCCCTTCAAAAGAAGACATCGTGCTTACCCCATACAGAAAATGGGAAAAAGCACGTTAAAAGAAGAAGAAGAAGAAGAAGAAGAATGACCTCTAACTTTTAGAACTCCTCGTTCTGTTTGGGTACATTTACCACTGCACACTTTGAATACGAATGGCAAATAATGGAAGAAGTTCTGCCGTCTCAAGTTTGATTCGTATCCACCTCTGGTAGATGAATGAGAGCTCAGGATCTGTTTCCTATTTCTATTAAATATTGCAGTGTTAAATGGGACTGAAAAGCGTGGAGTAATCCAAAAATTAAGAGGTCGTTGTGGTTAGCAAAAGTACCTGTTTCTGGAGAACGTGACAACAGTTTGCTAAATATTTTGTAACAATGATGATGATGGAGCATTTTCAGTCCATGTTAAATGTTTGAATTTAACAGATGTTTACAAAGGCACTGACATTGATTTTTAGTATTCCTTATAGAATACTGTGGTAAGGAGTAACTTCATTCTTCTTCCAGATGGGGATTCCAGTCCCATTAAGAAAGATTAAGCTTATTCATTTATTTCCTATTCTTAGTCAGTGCTGGCTCTGAAATTCAACAATTCTTAGTTTGTTTAGTTTCTAGGGGCTTAAATCCCATTGTTGACGTTGCTTCCTTCGGCATTTGCACTAACACATACAAACCTGTTAAAAAAAAAAAAGAGATGCTCAATTTGTGAAATAATGCCAGTTATGGTATAAAAATTATCTTACAAACAAAATGTGTTTTCGGTATCCATTTGTGAATGAACGAAGTTGATGAAATTCTGGTAACAGTGTTGAAAATGTGGTTATGCGATTTACACAATGACGAAAACTTAATGTTTGTATTCCTGTTTTTTTTCCCCAGGTGCAACGCTTTCATTGTAAGTTTGTCAAACGTACTTCTCTTTTCATTGTTGTGGATTAACAGTAACCTTGGTCTTTCCAGTGAGTGTGTGAGTTCAAATCCCACCCCGGGAAGGGAGAGCTTCTTCATATAATTCCAGTTTCGGATTCAAGGCTTCAGTGTCAAGCATATGTAACATGAATGACCAAACCGAGAAGTTATTCAAGAAAAATCATGATTCTGGTGAATGAGACAAGTAGATACATTATCTTTTCTAAGTCAGTTTACTGACACGCATCAAGCAGATCTTTATATCCATGGAATATTTTTTTAATGACTCATTTCTCCCTTTCCCTCTGTGTATCGTAGTTTCCCTCCCCCTTCTTTTCCTCTCTCTCTCTCTCACTTTCCCCAAGAGGGCCATCGTCTCCCTTCTCATGCTAATCAAGAACGCCGGATGAGAAATTAAATCTCCATCTTTATTAGCTCCCTTTTATGTCCGGAGTAAGTGAGCAAATGGGAGGGGCCTTACCTGTCTGGCCTCGCGCTTAATGTTGTTAATGGAAGAGCTATTACCTGTTCGCGCCTCGGTATGTACTGTTCATCACACTTCTTTGTCTTCATCTTTTCTTCAAGTTTGGTTTTCTTCATTCATGGATTCTCAGGTTTTTTTTATTCTTCTCTTTTATTTTCTTTTACTTGGCGTGTTTTATCTTTTGATCCTTCTTCCAGTTCCTAATGTATTACGTTCATTCTCAATTTACCTTTGTGAAATCCCAGTTTTGGGATTTGTTATACTTTCTCTCCATTTTTCTTCCTTTCTTTTCCTGCGTCGATCTCCATTATTCTCCTACTGTCATCTTTCTCTTTCCTACAAGTAGCACTCAGAGTCGAGGAAAGTAATGAAGATAAAGTTAGAACAAGGCCAGTAGCCTTGTGGACCATGCTGAGGTGTACGGTTGCTTTTATGGAATGAGTTTCACGTAACTGATACAAAATGTACCGATGTCGCTGATTATAGAAATGGTTGTCTTCCTGTGAACACTGTTGGGTACTGGATTAGCTAACTAGCTAGCTACAAAGAGAGAGAGAGAGAGAGAGAGAGAGAGAGAGAGAGAGAGAGAGAGAGAGAGAGAGAGAGAGAGAGAGAGAGAGATTTGGTAGTCAAATTTAGTCTTAGGTGAAAGTTATTTCACTACATTAAATCAGTGGAATGTAGTAGTTAAGATAAGTAGAATTAGATGTGAATATTGAAAGGGTATGAAAGAAGAATATTGATGGATAGCAAGAATAAGAAAGGAAATGTTGTAAAAAAATGGCGGAAACACAATAAAAAAAAAAATCAAATGAAAGTAAGGGGGAAACTACCAAGAACTGGTAACAAAGTTTGCGAATCATTATCTCCCATTATTCCTCAGGTGAGAAGGGAACACCTTTCTTCTCGCAGGAAAGAGGAGAATTGAATTGGGGATGAGGGGAACGTGGAATAAAAGAAGCACGAGTGAGAATAAAAGGAATAAGGCGAATAGACAAAATATATGTGATGCTAAGGGAAGAGAGGAAGAACTTTAACATTCATCAAGTTGTAATGAACTTAAAGTATATTGACTGGGAGTTTTGTGTATGTTTATTGCTCGTCGCTGTATAGGCGATGCGCCTCTCCTTGAAAAAAAAAAGTGGAAAATATTGTGGATAATCTGTAGATGCTGTAAACTGTTTGTTTGTTTGTTTCATAAATATACTGAGTTCTTTAGCATATTTCAAATAAACTCGCCAGGAAAATCATTTAATGCATGAATGGTTATATCCATTATTTTGATTGGATTTTCTTTTATGTTATTCGGAAAGAGCTCACGCGGGGATTATGAAATTTATTTGTATGAATACGTTATAGGAGTCTCTCTTTCCCTGATTGAGGGGAGCTGGCTGAGGTAAAGTAAAACACAGACTCTTCAGTCTACATTCTACAGGTTTGAAGTTTGTAATAATGATTTACTGTTTTTCATATTAGGATATTGTTGTTAGTTGATAGTCAGTTGAGTTTTGATTGGTGAATTAATATAAATCACAACGGTTGTTGAATTATTCCATACATTAGTTTATGCAGAATACGAAATATTTTGGCAGACATTCTGTTATGTGAGCTACTAACTCAAGAGACGAATATGTATGCCTGCCTTACCGTGCGAGAAGAAACCATTGTGGAAGAGAAGGTTTTATGGCGTTTCGTAATGAATACATAATGGCGTTCTATTGAGGCCTCCTGTGCAATTCAGCCATAAAAGAAGATACTTTTCTCTTTGATTTATTTAGGTTCGTTTTCCCGTGTATGTCGTTATACTTCGCCCCTTTTATTCTTTTTATTTTCGGAGAGCGTTTTATCGTTTTGGGCTTTTATCAAATTTGTGACGTTCAGCTCCCTTCCCCATGATAGTGTTTAGGGATGATAGAGTTATTTCCTAATTTTAATTTAGATATTAGATATAATATTCACTGAAAGAAAGACTACCGCTTATGCTGTTTATATATATATATATATATATATATATATATATATATATATATATATATATATATATATATATATATATATATATATATATATATATATATATATATATATATTTATATAACATATATATATATATATATATATATATATATATATATATATATATATATATATATATATATATATATATATATATATATAACCATGTGTACACAAACATTCATATGTATATGTTTATATATGTATAATATAATATATATAGTATAATATATATATATATATATATATATATATATATATATATATATATATATATATATATATATATACATACATACATACATACATACATACACACATACTCGGGTGAGAGAGAAACGTTCCAGTATGTATGTGTAAACATTTATATATATAAATAAATATATATATATATGTATATATATATATATATATATATATGTCTTTTTTATACACATACATACAGGAGAAGGGAAACACTCTAAAACATTTAGTAAAGTATTCTGCATGTCTTTTTTTTTTTTTTTTTTTTTTTTTGTAGCCAACAGAATAATCTACAGAATTACATCCTCAGGGCTGCTCATAAGAAAAGATAAAAAACCTTCCGATTTACGCAAATTATCCACGAGCATTTCCCAGCCATAGCAGCCAAATTAATTCCCAAAAATCCTCTTAGCACTGGCTCTTTGTTTAAAGTAAAGGATCAGCTGTGTCCTTATATGTCCTCAAGTGTCATCTATAAATATGCTTGACCTAGATGTATTTCAGGGATTTACGTGGGATCCACCAGTAGGCTTCTTAAGGTGCGCATTGATTCACATCGGGGAGTTAGTTTCCGCACAGGTAGCAGAATCGCGAACCCAGAGCACTCCAATATCAGGAACCATTCAAAACAATGTAAACCTACATTGAGAACAAAGATTTTAGTGTCATTGGTCATGCTGCCAACCTGCAAGATTTAACAATCCCAGAGTCGTTGTTTATAAAACAACTCGTGCCATCCTTAAATACTCATACATCTGCTAGTCAATTGTACTTAGCTTTACTTCTTACTGTGGTGGTTTCTTTCTATTTAGTTCCTTACTGTCTCACCTCTAGGTTGGTTGTGTTTTTATTTTTATTTATTTCATTCTTACTCTGTTATATTTTAAATGTATTCTAAGACTGTACTTATAATTGTTTTTATCTTTTTTCTTATGCAGCCCTGAGGATGTAATTCTGTAGATAATTACGAAACGTTGGCTATAAAAAAATAAAAAAAGACAGCCTAGTGATGTGTGGTTTTCATGATTCGACAGTAAGGGATGGACGTCATAGTGTCATATTTTAATTAACGTGCTACCTCCACCCCAGGCAGGTTGTTAGAAGTTACAACCTCAGTATGTATGCAAGTTGTTATAAAGAGAGCACCAAATGTCATGTTTATTTATACAGTGCATGAGGTAATAGTTTACAATGCTTATCACCCACTTCGTCGATGCATTTGTTGTTATGCGAAAGAATTCCGACCGGCCAATGAAGAATTAGAGGAATTTATTTCTGGTGATAGAAATTCATTTCTCGTCATAATGTGGTTCGGGTTCCACAATGAGCTGTAGGTCCCGTTGCTAGGTAACCAGTTGGTTCTTAGCCACGTAAAACAAATCTGATCCTTCGGGCCAGCCCTAGGAGAGCTGTTAACCAGCTCAGTGGTCTGGTTAAACTAAGATATACTTAACTTTTTTACACCTTTTTCTGACGGTCTTGTCTGTAATTGCGGGTCAGACAAGAGACAAATGTTGACGTCACTTACGAAGTGTGATGTTGGTCCTTCTTGAATTTTCCAACAGGGCTTATAATTATGATATTAGACTGAAAGTAATGAGAATTATTAATTAATGTATTGAACAACTTTTTCATTTTAATACTTTTTAAATGAAGTGCGCACTTGAGCTGTTTGACCGCTGTAACCACGAGAGAGAGAGAGAGAGAGAGAGAGAGAGAGAGAGAGAGAGAGAGAGAGAGAGAGATTGTATTGGAATTCCGTTTTCTGTGATTGTGAGAACGACCCTAGTAGTGACAAACTGTGAGGAAACGGTGACGGCATCGGGAGGGTAAATGTTTTTGTTTATCGTTTTCGTTACTGTTCTGGATGTTTACTTGCATTTGATTTTTGCTTTGGTATGTTGTAATTTATGTAGCACTTTGCCTTCGCATACATATGTAACCCAAATACGTATGTTTGCACACTAAAAAGATTTTTATTTTAAAGTTTTCAGTGGCAAGGTAAGCCATTATCAGTAACTGCGAGATATGAAAATATTTTCCCATGCAGTTAGCTATTTTTTTATTCGAAAGGAAATGGGTTATAGAGACCTAAGTAATAGTAAAGTAATTTTTAAATTTTTCAAAGACAAATATTACATGTCTCTCAAAATGTGTGTGTTCATCATTTATGTGCGAGTTAGAAATCCTTCAGAATATTGCAGTTGTGTTACTTAGCTTATTTTTTCCTTATTGGTTTGCAATTTAATCATGACCATTTATCTTTTCTAGTTAGTGTCCTTCAGAATATTGAACTGGTTTTTTCCATATTGGTTTGCAGTTTACGAAAACTGATTAGTTAAAAAGAAAAGTTTTTGCTATTTTTGTAGATTTTTTGTAGCAGATTTGGTATTTGCTTGAGTATAACTAAAATTCTGCACTATTCAGGTACTGAGCCTCTAGGTAATTAAGGTTGCAACGCGCGGAGCATATAATTTCCTGTAAAAGTTTTAATCCGATTCTATATTAGGTAACTAATATTGCTAAGAGTGTACGATTTTGGGTTTAGAATATTTTGACTATAATCATCTCATTTTGCGTTCGTCATTTTTCAGTCTTCCTCTAAATTAACATATATATATATATATATATATATATATATATATATATATATATATATATATATACATATATTTATATTTTATATATAATGTATGTGTATGTGTGTATATATATATATTATATAAAAATTTAAATTTTTATATATAATATATATGGTATAATATATACAGTATATATATATATATACATATATATACCATATACATTATATATAAAATGTAAATATAAGTACATCATATATATATACATAATATATATATTAAACAATGCATATTTATAGTTTTATATAACATATTCCTACTATTTTTAACATATATATATTATTATAAAGATTATTTAGTTTGTATTATATATATTATAACATCAAATCCCAAATATTGTTATATATATATATGACCCAGATCAGTATTTTGCCGCAATAAATGCATGTATACATTACATATAATATATATAAAAAAAAATTTATATATATATATCTTTTTTTATATTTTCCTGAAACTATTTATATATATTCCTAAAACTGTTTTCGAGTTATCCATTACTCCGGCTGACTCTTATCCATCGATGTTAAACAATTGTATATTTTTAGTTTTCATCACTAATATCGTTCCTACTATTTTTTAATGACGTCAGCCCTTATGGAAAGATTGTTTAGTTTGGTTATGCATATTATATAACATCAAATCTCAAACTATTGTTCATGAAGTTTCCGTTTTTTTTTTTTTTTATTTTGCAAAGCAATAGGGAACTGTGTAATTCCCCTTTTCTGTCCCGAAAAACATTTCCCAAGGAAGAAGGTTGGGTCTTCTTTTTCCTTTTTTCCTGAAACTTTTTCTTTCGCTTTTCCTAAAACTGTTTTCGAGTGCACCGAAGCCATCCTCCGGCTGAGTGATTCATCCATTAAGTGCCCCATCACTTAAGAGACCCTTTGATTGATTTCTTGTCATCACCATCATCCACTTAAGAGCTACAGCCTGTTGTCTGCTTTTATGACGTCAGCCTTTTTAAACGCCCATTAGGAGAACCTCTCTCCCCTCCGCCTGTCTGAAAAACCCCCCTTCCTTCCCCGAAAAACATAATTAACCTTTGCTTTAGTTTCTTTTTATTTTTCTGTTTTTTTTTTTTTTTTTTTTTTTTAGGAGAATTTTTTTGTGACAAAGAAACATTAGGAGAAATCTAATGTCCTCCTCAGAAACATTAGTAGGCCCGAAGGAACCAGAAACGGAAAAGAAGTAGGATTGGGCTTAACAGTGTCTAAGGAAGAAAGTGTATAAGATGAAAACAGAAACATTAGGAGAATTCCGTAGCGTATGAAAACAGAAACATTAGGAGAATTCCGTAGCGTATGAAAACAGAAACATTAGGAGAATTCCATAGCATATGAAAACAGAAACATTAGGAGAATTCCGTAGCATATGAAAACAGAAACATTAGGAGAATTCCGTATCATATGAAAACAGAAACATTAGAATTCCATAGCATATGAAAACGGAAACATTAGGAGAATTCCGTAGCATATGAAAACAGAAACATTCGGAGAATTCCATAGCATATGAAAACAGAAACATTCGGAGAATTCCATAGCATATGAAAAGGGAAACATTAGGAGAATTCCATAGCATATGAAAACAGAAACATTAGGAGAATTCCGTAGCATATGAAAACAGAAACATTAGGAGAATTCCGTATCATATGAAAACAGAAACATTAGAATTCCATAGCATATGAAAACGGAAACATTAGGAGAATTCCGTAGCATATGAAAACAGAAACATTCGGAGAATTCCATAGCATATGAAAACAGAAACATTCGGAGAATTCCATAGCATGAAAAAACAGAAACATTAGGAGAATTCCATAGCATATGAAAACAGAAACATTAGGAGAATTCAATAGCATATGAAAACAGAAACATTAGGAGAATTCCGTATCATATGAAAACAGAAACATTAGAATTCCATAGCATATGAAAACGGAAACATTAGGAGAATTCCATAGCATATGAAAACAGAAATATTCGGAGAATTCCATAGCATATGAAAACAGAAATATTCGGAGAATTCCATAGCATATGAAAACAGAAACATTAGGAGAATTCCATAGCATATAAAAACAGAAACATTCGGAGAATTCCATAGCATATGAAAACAGAAACATTCGGAGAATTCCATAGCATATGAAAACAGAAACATTAGGAGAATTCCATAGCATATGAAAACAGAAACATTCGGAGAATTCCATAGCATATGAAAACAGAAACATTAGGAGAATTCCGTAGCATATGAAAACAGAAACATTAGGAGAATTCCATAGCACGGTAGTAAAGGGGAAGAGCTTGTTAGTGGGCCGTCTTAGAGAATTACCAATTTTCTCAGAGTAAATGTGGGAAGAGTTGTGTTACGGGCCGCGTTAGAGTAAAATCAGTCTTTTGGTTGATTAAGTTTTATTTGTTTTGGGATGAATGTAAAAAAAAAAAAAAAAAAAAAAAGAATGAAGATGGCGAAAACTTTTCTTTGGTCAATGGGTGGGAGGTTATAGGTGGGGAGTAAGAGGCCTAGAATTCGTCAAAAGGGATCCCTGAATTTGACTGGTGTTGATTAACCTTAGTTAAATCCATCGATATCATTGAGTTGTATGCAGGTGTCTTTACTCAGCAATTATTATTATTAATAATGTACTTTTTGGTATCGTTGTTTGTAGCTACATAATGCATTTTTATATGGAAATTATTATTATTATTATTATTATTATTATTATTATTATTATTATTATTATTATTATTATTATTTGTGTGTGTTCTTAGAATCTTGAGCATCATGTAGAATCCCATGTCAGTGAGTATATATATGCGTGTACCTTTGTTTTTCAGCTAGCCATAATAGTAGTGGCTAGCTGAAAAACTAATGCTATCTTTTTCTGGTTGTAAATTGCTATGAACTGTGAAAATCAAATACTTCAAGTTAAATAAATGCAACTCAGGTACATAATCTCTCCGAGACTTAATTTTATTATTATCATTGCTAATTTGCCTAGTTTTTAGCATTATTGATTACTCTCAAGAAAGCATACAGGACGATGCTAAGAAACTAACAGTTACCATAAGTATGAGTTTCAACTAAGTTTTTCTGACGTCGATTCTTGTGTGATTTGAAAGTTTATATGTTAAGAAAAAGATCTTTCTGGTTTACCTGAATTAATGGTACTCTTTAATTTTATTTGACAGGTACGGTTCCTCTCACGAAAACTGCTGGCTTGAGTAAGTACGTTGTGTCTTACCTTTGTAGCAAATCTACGAATGACGGATGTTTCAACAGACACATCCTTTGGGAGGTGTCGGGCAGTAATTAAATTATTCTCAGCGTTCAGTTTGCATGCAAGCATCCTTGTAATGGAAGGTAAGTTTAGATTTGTCGTAAACAGAAGGAGGTTGTTATTAATACTGTCCTGTTTCATCTCGCCGACCCTCCTTACTATCTCCATAACTGCCCGAGCCTTTGAGCGCGCAGGCAACCTTCCCTTTTGAATATATTTTCTTGTTATTAGGAAAAACTGCGCGAAAATCCCCCTTGGGCAAAATAAGATTATGTGGACACTAAGCAGTTGTGGCTCATTGTTGACACAAGACAGCCCGAGGGGAAAAGAGGGAGACACGAGACACATACAGACATGTGGGGCAGTGGGAAGGAGGGAGAGGGGACGGGGAGGGATGGGAAGGGGAGGCGATTACGAGAGGGAGGGGGGAAACGAAGGTATGAAAGAGGAGCTACGGTGAGGGGGATAAAGGGAGGGTGGAAGAGATAATCTGTCGATTGGAAGGGGGACCTTAAAGCTCATTTCCCCAACCCCGTCTCCTGTCTCACCACCATCCCCCCCAGGGCACCCCACCGCATCAACCTCCCCTCGCATCCCCATCTTATTGATAGGCTGGGAAAGATTTTTTTTTTCTTCATTTAGTCGGACTTTCTTTTTATCAAAATGAGAATTTTAATTGTATTATTTTAATCACGTTTCTGACCTGTTGTATGGGGGCGTTGTACACTGTACAGTACGGCAGCATTTTACATATTCAAGTTTAGCCTTTTTATTGCCGTTATTATGATAGGGTTCCAGAGGCCATTATCCTTGATGAATCGACCGTTAAGAATAGAATGAATGGCTCGCTGTTTATAATCGATTGCGCGTTGGCCGTTTGATTTGTTATCGTACCCTTTGTTAGTCGGTTTCTGGGTAAAATTTCTCTCTCTCTCTCTCTCTCTCTCTCTCTCTCTCTCTCTCTCTCATACATAATTTCTCATTTCGGCTGCAATGCCGCCAACTTTTCTCATCGGCGAAGCCACAGTTTACTAAGTCCATCAAGTTTTAATGAATGGATCTTCAGTTGAGGTTTAGAAACATGGGTTGGAAGGACACACTCGCGAGTCTGTCTGAATAGTGATTGAGGCATTTGTTAGAATGTAAATGATCTTTCCTGTGAAGGACTCGATAGGAAACTGGACGACAAAATTCACTTCGTATATCTGTTGCTATTTTCGTCTCGACTTTTAACTGCGTCCTCCCTTAGTCAATTTCATATCCGGATTGAAATGAAACGTGATTGGCATTGTTTGAAATGTGGCTTTAAATAAGACATATCAAGGAGATATTTCAAGGCAAATCAATCTCTCTCTCTCTCTCTCTCTCTCTCTCTCTCTCTCTCTCTCTCTCTCTCTCTCTCTCTCTCTCTCTCATTCAGAAGGAAATGCGAACAGTTAAGTCGACGATTTTTATGCTGAACATGATTTTCTCTTAATTTTGTTTTCTTGTCTACGTGTTCACATATGATATTAATCAAGAAAACAGTTCTAAATTACATTCCAGGCAGTTTGCGTTTTCCACGCCAGAGTGAGTGACGTATTTTATATCGAGGTCAAGGCCAGTAGGAATAATGGGGGCCATCTGCAAACTAGGCTTGGTTGCGATTCGTCCAATAACTCTCAATGTTCTCCATTGCGATAGTCAATATACATGCATACATGCGCACACACAAATACACCCACATACATATATATTTATTATATATATATATGTATATATATATATATATATTATAAATATATATATGTATATGTGTGTGTGTGTGTGTGTGTGTGTGTATATAATTCATGTTAGCTTGTCAATATATAAAAATAAAATAAAATTATTTGACATCATATATGTATGTATATTCATCAACCTATACATATACACGTATTTTATATACATACACATATATACAGTATATATATAGTACATGTGTATAATGTATATATATAAGTATATGTAATATATATGTATGTATGTATGTATACACGTATATATATCTATGTATGTAGATAAAAATACGTGCGTGTAAGTGCATGCCAGTGATGAATTGTCAAACCAATTTAATTTTTATTTTATTTTTATATGGACAAGCTAACAGGAACTAATGCTAGATGTTTTCTTTAAGTTCTTATAACCAATACAAGCACATTAACCTTTTAGTAAGTGAATCTGCCATCCTAGGATACTAAGTAGCCAGATGTTGCTAAAAGATCATGATTGAATTATGCTTTTTTTTCTTTTAGATGAAAGTAAACTTGTTCAGCCATTAACATTTGACCTGATCGTGATTAGCGTAAGCACCGGCCAATGGTTAAAATGATCTCGGCTGCTGCAGATATTAATTATCTGGTGCAACAAAACAAATTGTACACTGCTTTAAATTCAGGATAGATGGATAACTTTGGGTTTCCCAAAAATAAGAGAACTTTTACTAGCCTTCAGATGTAAAGCTCTGGAATTTTGGGGATGTACAGTATATGTATATTTATATGCTGTATATATATATACATATACATATATATATACACATACATATACACACATATATATACATATATTTACACATATACATATATATATATATATATATATATATATATGTTCATATATTTACAAATATATACATATATGTGCGTGTGTATATACTTCAGAAGTGGTGACGCCACACAACAATCCCTATGACCTCATTGGCTGAATGATTGTTCATATAAATGAAGTAACAGGTTTTCCTGGGCTTTTAGAAAATAAAGTAGTTTTGGAAGGTCAGAAAACTGACGTATTTTTCTTCCTTAGTTCGAGAACAATTAATATTTTGGTACGACAACTGTTAATATACGCTAATCTTACTTTCCGTTTTTCATCCATTGACTGATTCACGGATGTTATATCGTTCTCTTGGCGTGTTTTGTTAAATTCATGTGGTTTATAATAACTTCCCTCGATAAGGCTTTATGTGTTTACGGACGTTCCGAGTTCCATGATTTTTGCCTTTTCCCATTAATATCTCTTCTGCTACGTAATATTTATGTTTCTGTACCTTAGCATATCTATCACTAAACCGTTGGTTTATTACAGTGATTATGCAAATTTATAAGCAAACAAACTTGAATAGTATAGTAATGTACATATTAACTCACTACAGTTATTTATTTGTTTGCGCGTTCCAGTAAAGTGCTTATCTACATGTAATGGGGAAGAATACTTAATAATAACTTTATGAAAATCGTCTCACGTTGTCTCCGAAAATTGGTTCAGTAACTCGGTGCTGCTTCAGTACTGACGGCAATTAAGAAAAAAAATATATGTGTATACATATGTATATATATATACCGTATGTGTATGTATTTATAAATATACATATCCATATATATATATGTATTTATAAATATCTACATATATATATATACAGTATGTATGTATGTATGTATGTATGTTTGTTCAAGGACATGGAAGTGAACTTATAACTACTTTTTTCAGTGATATAGCTGAGCCAGCTTTCCCCATTGGAACTGAATTGTGGATGTTGATTGTAAAAAAAAAATGACTCAACTGCAGAGATGAATTGTTTGTGAATTATATGCAGTATGATAAAAGAATTAAAAGAGGGAGAAACGTGGAGACAGGGTGAAGAGGAAAGAAACTTATCGTGGGCGAAGAGAAGGATCAGAGTGTTTTGAGAGCGTTTTGTGGGGGAGTTCGAGGCACTGCTGATGAGTTTTCTGTGTATGTGTATGAATCAACTTACGAGGAATTCTCTGTGCATGGGGTTAATTCACGATTCAGAATTTAATTTTTTAATGTATCAGTAACACTTATGCTGCTCTTTATATCTGGAGCCACTGTCGAATCGAAAATGAAACTGTCATGGCTGGTGCAGTCAAATTTAGCATAGCTACAGTAAAGAAAAAATCTCAGTGCAAATTGTAAAATGATGGTTCTTTCGAATTTGTTAAATAGAATCGGATTCTCCATATGTTGAAAAACATTTGATAACCAACATGAACTGAATGATCCTAAACACACAGAAGAATACATTTCTTCTGTAAAAATTTCCGTTTTTTTTTTTCTTCACTGAAATGCAATGTATTTGAGCTGGTCAACCACACCACATTTATTCCCTAGATTACCGAGAAAATGGTGCAAATGGGAGTTAAAAAGTCTTTGGGTAATACTTACCATGGGGGCTCAAGATGGTCGAGACAGTTTGCTGGCCGTCCCTTGGTCTTTAAGTAGTTTAAGAAGCTAAAATGTGCTTTTACGTTGTCTCAAAACGACTTCCAGAAAAGTGGTTCTTTCTGTAGATTAGCATTATTGTAAAATGCGGCTTTATATTCTGGCTAAGAAAGTCTCAATTTTAAAAGGTCGAAAACTCGGACAAAAAATACAGTATGTTTGGATTAGAATGAAAACAGGACCATTTATTCAGGAATAATGTATATAAATGCTATAAATGCATTGAAATGAAACAGACACAGATCCAAACACAGACACATGCTAGGAAACAAAGTGGAATCACTGCAGTGACACAGATTTCTACCTGTTTATTTTAGTGCGAAAGAAAGCTTTATGATCATGACAAAGTGGGCGGGTGTTAAGGGGATAGTCGGAGATAGCTCGCGATTTGTCCTATTTCTCTCTCTCTCTCTCTCTCTCTCTCTCTCTCTCTCTCTCTCTCTCTCTCTCTCTCTCTCTCTCTCTCTCTCTCTCTCTCTCTCTCTCTCTGTAGGTCGTTGGAAGTTCACCTTGAACCTCTGTTGTTGGTCAGTTGCAGCAGCTGTTGTTGACACTGTGGTGGATGAGGCATGATGTGTTCACTGCGCCATCACTACACACCACTGTTGACTTTGGCAAGATTTATTACTTGATTATTACCCAGACCTGGAACTGAATTCTCCTGAGGAAGAGTGCAAGTTTCGGGGAGGGATATAGGAAGGATTCGGGATTGAAGCACGAAGGATAAACTGCTCGCTCGGGTCAGGGAGAAGGTGAAGAAGCTGAAATAGTAGTGGCTAGTAAAGTAAGGTGGCGGAGCGATGACCAAAGAAAAAAAGGAAAAAATATATAATCTGGTTTTAACGGTTCTCCAAGAGAGTGGTTATAGAATAGAACAAGGTTTAAACTTGCTGTTAGAGGAGAGGGGCAGTAACAAACAGTAGATAGACTGCAAAATATGTAGATGGAAGCTATGGAGTTGTTGTCTAGAATATCAAATGCATAAGATAAAGCTTAACATTTTACTGACATTTATTACCTGCTCACAACAGTTATGCCTTTTTGATGTTTGAACGAAGGGAGAAAGGAGGAATGGTCCACTTTATACATACGAGTAGGAGGAGGTTAGTGAAGGATTGCAGAGGGACAGATAGGCTACAGAAGTGTGTCAAGTGCGCTTCACGTAAAAGGTAGCGGAAAATTTGCTACTTACCTTCAGGCCTTTCCAGAAGTGTCGTCTATGTTGCGGTGGTGGGGCTGGGGTGTGGGGGGTGGGAGTCGTGTCAGGTTGCTTTTCACGGATTGTAGTTTGCATTATTTGTCTGTAAGGAGTTGGGGATGTAGTTTTACATCTACTCAAATTCGACAGAATTCAGTTTATTAATGTCTTTGCAGTGCCATAGTAGGTATTTCAGTATTTTCTAATTTTCAGATATAATTTTTATCATTATCTTTACACTCCAGTTTCTGCATAAGAATCTGGTAATTGTTCGGTGTGCTTAATGTTCATTATGAATGCAAGAAATCGTTGACAGTGTTAAACGATTTCGCACAGAATACGACGTTCTTCATAAAACTAGCAACAACAGATGGTATAAGGCCGTTTTGGTACGACCAATTATCGGCTGTGTCACAAGATTAGTTAACCCAAGAGGTTTTGAATAAGTAAAGTGGAATGTCTGTAAGATCGTAAAGTGGATGTCGTTCCTAAAAGCAAAGGGCCTGTTTTTCATTTTGTTACCAAAAATACATAGCTTGTCGCATTCTAATTTTAGTTGAATCAATAAAACCGGTATTGTAATGATTTCTAAGACTTCCTGCCCACGTATATATTGTACAGTTATTTTTAGTAGGTGTATTGGGAAGTCAACATTTACAGTTTTTGAGTCATCATCCATTTGATACATTCTAATACAACCATAACTAGGTAGGCTGATTATGGGCCACTTCGCCAGTGATTTTTGCCAACACGCTCTACCATGACGTTTTATGTTATTCATTTGAGCCGGCTAAGTTCATCACGTCTTCATAGGTTGGTCTTGCATAGGACACTTGTTTGTAAAATGTTGTGGCTGTTACCTGCTAATTCACGGGTTTAAACTTTCAAACGCCTCTCTGTTTTCCTCGTTGCCTTCTGATACCTTTACCGAAATTTTGCAATATCCTCAACTGAGTATCGACGCTTTTGCGGAACTTTGCTTTAACTCATTTATTCTTGGCCTTACATTTTTGTGCATTTAAGTAGTTAAGAGATATTGGTTTAAATGATTACTTTGATTAATGATGTATATTTAAGATTGTATAATGTTTTTTTTTATAACTTTTTTCACATACCTGGATATATTTGTATAATATTTTTTTTTATAACTTTTTCACATACCTGGATATATTATTATAATGTTAAATGTCGTTCTGTAAGTTGCTGGTTTTATTTTGTAATTGTTGCTGCATGTGACCTAACCTAGTAATTAAAGGATTAGCTCTAGCTCTAATTTGCATCAAGAATTAACACTTAAAAAAAAAAAAAATCTATATAATGAAGGCTTTTGAAGCTTGTCGTATTATTATTATTATTATTATTATTATTATTATTATTATTATTATTATTATTATTATAAGTTTAAGTGCTGAAAGAAAAAATGCGCTCTTTATAATTAAACTGTCGTAGAATAGATTGCTCATAGAAAAAAGAGAGCAAAGGTAAGTTTAGTCTAATTATCAAATATATAAATATTTATAACAAATGTCTAGAGCAAGATGTAGGGCCTAAAAGAGTAAAGAATTTGCATAATTGTGTCACAACTGCATGAAACTGTACAGTTGCTTGTACTCTTCTCTCAGCACTCGGCATTAGCACAAATAACACTTTCACGAAAAATGTTTCTCCGCTCCTCACTTAGGTATTGAAGCAACAGTAAATATTAAGCAGTGGAACATCGTGACGGCTCAGGAGATGAGGATTCTGAAGTTCTGTTCTGAGTAGCAATATCGAGTTTCTTGCTGAAGGCTAACAACTATTCGATTTACTGTTCTCATGCTGGATTCTTAACAATTCGATTGCTGGATTCTTAACAATTCGATTAATGGATTCTTAACGGTTGTTAATGTTCTTAACGGTTGGTTAATGGATTCTCGATTAATGGATTCTTAACGATTGATAGTTTAACGATTCGGTTAATGGATTAACGATGGTTAATGGATTGTTAACAATTCGATTAATGGATTCTTAACAATTCGATTAATGTATTCTTAACAATTCTGTTAATGGATTCTTAACGAATTCGATTAATGGATTCTTAACAATTCGATTAATGGATTCTTAACAATTCGATTAATGGATTCTTAACGATTCGGTTAATGGATTCTTAACGATTCAGTTCAATGGATTCTTAATAATTCGATTAATGGTTTCTGATTAATGGTTCTTAACGATTCGGTTAATGGATTCTTAACGATTCGGATGGATTCTTAACAATTCGATTACTGGATTCTTAACAGTTCGATTACTGGATTCTTAACAGTCCGATTAATGGGTTCTTAACAGTCCGATTACTGGATTCTTAACAGTTCGATTACTGGATTCTTAACAATTCGATTAATCGATTAACAATTCGATTAATGGGTTCTTAACAATTCGATTACTGGATCTTTTGTCCTTCGAAACTCGGTGAATAATAATGCTGGCGTTTTCTGAACGAGCTTTAACTAAAAGCATGTAAGTATTACAGGATAAGTACGACAAAATTTATACTTGGATTTTTGCTTAAATGACACGTTCGAAATTACAATGGAAGCCCTTCTTAAATATCAGTCACTCTATTACGTCTGTTGGTTCTTTGTCGTGTACTCGACGACTCGACTCTCCGGCAAATAATTAATGATGAAATTCATTTCTCGATATAATAGTTCGTTTTCTAAGCTGTTGGTCCCGTTGCTAGGTAACCAGTTGGTTCTTAGCCGTAAAAATAAGTCTAACTAACAGCCCCGTTAAGCTCAGTGGTCTCATAAACTAAAATACTTAACGTAACTTACGAGATAAGTGCTTTTATTGACAAAAACTGATTAAATGATACTTATTTAAAGTAATACGACATTTTGTCAAAAGATTTCACTTAGGTGAAATTCTGTGCTCAAAGCAAAAATGCATAGCTTTACACCTCAGTCAAATTTATATTAAGTTTAAATTGCTCTAAATAATCGGTATATATATATATATTTATATGTATATAATATACCCTGTCATATATATATATATATATATATATACATAGTATATAATATATATATATATATATATATATATATATATATATATATATATAAATTTAACAATGCGCCTTCTCCCCACGAAATCACTTCCCCGGTTTTTCAGGAAACGTTCTTTGCCAGCTCTTTTACACTGACTGTTGGTAGTTCCTCGTTGGACAAAAGAAAAAGGTTTCGTTGCTGCCACGTTCCGCCAGCGCTTCACGGCAACACGTGCAACTCTTACATATTGTTCACGTTTTATTTGCTCACAAACTCTGCCTGGATGCCCGTTCAAATGTCTTCCATTTCCTTTATCAACCTTTCTGGAGTCGCCTACTCTTCCTCCTACAAATGAATTAAAGTAATCTCAGAAGATGCATCTTTTTCTGGTGACACTTCGTTCAATTTCTCAGTATAATGTCACTTCGTTAAAGTTAAATTCCCTTAGTTTTTAACCCAGACCACTGAGCTGATTAACAGCTCTCTAGTCCCGTTGACTTGTTTTACGTGGCTAAGAACCAATTGATTCTTAGCCACGGGACCTAAAATATTGTGGAGAACCAATTATACCTTCTATCACCGAAATAAATTCCTCTAATTCTTCACTGGCTGGCAGCCCGAAGAGCTGTTAGAACTCTAATTGTCCAATGAGGAACTACTAGTGGTCTTGGTTAAACTCAATTCAGACTTTGTATTCATTATACTCCTCTTCTCTCCAACCTATATACATAGCTTCTTCTCTTCTTTAACTGGCCTCATCTCTCACAAATGCAAATTAACTGTTTCCTTTCCACCATCCATACTGATATTCATTACTCCGTCTTCCTGGTTCCATTTACCCTCATATTTTACTAATATATTCAATCCCAACTGAACAATAACAAGCCAAAGTTGCTACAGTTATCTTCACTATCCCCTGTTCGGTTGGATGATGAAAATACTCATCAAAATTAACTCGTTTCTTTTTACTTTGATTTCTAAGTTAACACAAATCATCTGCAAATAACTCTGTTCAACCCATTTCGTATTCCTTTTCTTCCAGTGACCATCCTTTATACCAACACAAATTTTAGATAGTCAATTCTCACCTTGTCATGCCCATGCTCTTCACTCTACCATTTGCACATTCAAACACAAACATTAATAGTTTTAATACATCAAAAAATGCTTTGACGCCAAGATCGCATCTTTTTCTGTCAAAGGTTTTCTTGGTACTTTTATGCTTTTCATCACTCTTAAACGTCTGATAATAAATAATTGAGCCACATGCATTCAACCCACGCTGGTCTTCTCCATCTGTCACTGACTTGTTTAATTGCCATAGAATCAGTCTTCTTTCCCGGTTTACTGAACCATTAGTAATCACATCTGTCACTTTCAGTTAGTTAAATATTCACCATCCTACTGTAACTACCTTTCCATTATACCTTAGTTTAAATCTTCATTTTTGCACAGTTTATATATATCCCCTCCTCTGACTTTCTCATTCCAACAAATTTTTCAGGATATTCACCTATATATATACACATATATATATATATATATCTGTCATGTATATATATATATATATATACATATGTGGATAGATATAGATAGATAGATAGATAGATAGATAGATAGATATTCATTTAATATGACGTATATATGCAGATGTACTACATAGAAAATGAAATTGGTTATTATTCTTGACCGGTTTCCCCTTTGCTCACCGTCAGTCCTCTTGAAGCTGGCTTAGAAAACTGAAGTCAGAAACCGGCTAAGAGATACGGATGTTTAACTTCATTTTTCAGTGTGGTACATGTGCACATATATATATACACATATATATATATGTGTGTTTTGTATATGGATATATATATGTATATACGGATATGTATATATATATATATATATATATATATATATATATATATATATATATATATATATATATATATATATATATATGAGATATATAGATATATATATATATATATATATATATATATATATATATATATATATATATATATATATATATATATATATATATATATATATATATATATATATATATATATATATATATATATATATATATACAGTATGTGCGCGTATGTATGTATTTAGGTTGTATAATATGTACGGAGAGAGGTATCATTTTATGAATCACTGGCAGTCTACAAGAAAAACATAAAATATATTGCACCCCTTCTGTCGTCTCAGAATGATGAATCCATTTATGGACTGCTGGAATCATCATAAGCTGATTTAGGTCGAAGGACCAAAAAACAATGCTTCCACAGCCTCGTTACTCCATTATATTTATATCTCATAATTCATTCATAATGCACAGTGTAGTCATTACGCGCTTTCTGTTTGAATGTGCTTTCAGAATTCCCTTGGCGTGTAAGATGAAGCAGTCCTGCTAAATCATCGTTGCCTGGAATAACATTTCATTAGAATGAAAAATCGATCTTTTCTAACAAAACATATCTTGATTGATCCATACGTTTACGGAACTCGGTTCAAAGGACGTTTCTTCCTGCTGTTAAAGGCAGCGATAAATGGACGACATTTCACATAATTCCATCTGGCATGATTTCATTTGGTTCAGTTGTACATCACAACGTTTGTTTACATTTTGCATGTGACATCGTCGAGATAAACAAACGTTTATTCCTTCATCTGTTTTCTATATACGTCCTCATCTCCAGGAGCGTTAGTGTAATTAAAATGGCCTTGGTCGGGTCCTGGCCATTTCGTCCCAAGTGCTGAAAGGTCAGTTATTTAATCTCAATAACACTTTTCATTCCGACACCATTGTGATGGATCGACTGAGCACTGATGGATGGGGTCGTGACCCCCGCTGATTAATCTTCGTTGTTATTGTAGTTTTAATAGCGCAAAGCTTATCTGTTGTGATATTACTACTCTTGTTTCGGCCGCTGTTAATAATGCTTTCCTCGACTCTTTTTCGATGTGACCTTTTTCTTTCAAATTTTTTAGGTTATGGGCTGTTGGGGACTACATGCTGGCTTCAGTTTGGTTTGTCACAAGTGATTCAGCGTTGTTGTATAGTAGTGGTAATTTTTATATATATATATATATATATATATATATATTATATATATATATATATATATATATAATATATATATATATATATATATATATATATATATATAGGTTGGTAAGCAGTCTTTGGTCTTGTTTTTTATCTGTTTTAATTTTAATTCTTTGTTGGTAGTGTGTTTTTCCAGATTTCTTTTAGAGCAACTTTTAGAAATAATTTATTCATTATTTAGCAGATCCTGATGATGTAATAACGTATTTAGAAATTTTGGGATTGATGAATTATGCTAAATTTAGTACGTTTCACAGGTCACCTTCACTATTATATATATATATATATATATATATATATATATATATATATATATATATATATATATATATATATATATATATATATGATAACCTGAATGTAAATTTTCACTAATTTTATACATGAGATTTTGAATTATCATGTTTAGATATAAGCCACACACACAGTCAGTTCGTACCGAATTTATTGGTCATGTATGGCTTAGTGTTTAAAAATGGTGTATGCATGGATGTATGAATGTATGTATGTATATGTATGTATGTGCTTGCCAGTTTTTAATGAAGCAGTTAAAAAATGAACATGGTAAAGCCTATTGTCTTGTTTTCTTGGGAACAGATGGTTTATAAGTGAAGAAAAATGTTTGTGCATGCTAATTGTTACAGTATACATAAACATACCTTAAATGAATAAAGAAACATAAAGCAGAGACATACTTGAAGTTCAATGTATTGTTTAATCTTTGTTAGATTTTCTCTTAAACAGAGAGAGAGAGAGAGAGAGAGAGAGAGAGAAAGGCATCATCATATGAAATTTGACCTTCATCGAGAGAGAAGGCATCATATATGAGGAATTTGACCTTCATCTGAGAGAGAGAGAGAGAGAGAGAGAGAGAGAGAGAGAGAGAGAGAGAGCATCATATATGAGAAATTTGACCTTCATCTTCCGAGAGATGGTTGTAGATTCTCAGCTGTGAACATAATAATAATCAACATAAGCCTTTGAACGCAGCAAGCATTACTGTAAAAATACTCGAGTGGGGTCTCCTTTTGCGCAGTTCAGGGGTACATGCATATGCACCTGACCTTCTGACCAAAGCGACCCCCACTGGACACCACCACCAGCCAGGTTAACACAGACCAGGCAGTTATTAAGACCTGCTGGAAGGTAATTAGCCTGTTGTAATTCGATGATGATTTCAACCACGTCACAGATATATCTTTCATGACTTGCATATATTTATCAGAAACAGGTGCGCGTTCGTTTGGTGTTGGTTTTGTAAATGCAAACTGTTTGGCAAGTTTTGCAAACATTTTCCTGTAATTGTAGAATTTTATGATTACTTTTTGGGATGCTTAAACTTGAAGATTTTGAAGAATTTCTTCCAAATAGTAGCTGGATTATTATATTTGTAATGCATTATGAGCTGAAATAAGTATATTATTATTATTATTATTATTATTATTATTATTATTATTATTATTAGTAGTAGTAGTAGTAGTAGTAGTAGTAGTAGTAGTAGTAGTAGTATAGTAAATCTGATAAATTTACAATACTTCTGAAAAATCTGTCATTTTAATGTAAAAAATCAATAAATGCCTTCATGAAATGTAGTAGTTTTTATTTTCAGTAACTCCAGATTAATTTTTATAGAAGTCCCTGTAGGAGGCAGCATAAATCAGGTCACCTCTAAGGTGCACTGTAGGTGTTATTGAGTTCTTTTGCAGCATCTTTCTTCCCTAGCTTCAACTCCTTTCATTTCCATGTGTTTACCTCGTTTTATATTCTCTTTCTTTCATTTTCCTTTCCATCCTCTTTAACAATTGTTGTATAGTGCAAATGCAGGGTTTTCTTCTAGTACACCTTTCTACTAAATTCCCTTTCCTTAATGAATGACCTCACATGACCAGCGCTTTGCTGAGTCTAAATTCTATACTCATTCCATTTCTATAGACGACGTAATCATTCCCAATTATTACAAGTGAAATCTTATTTTCGTGTTATGTGATGGGTATCATGATAAATACCATACTGTTATTATTGCAATGTTATTTTATTATGTGGAGTAATCAGTTTTGTTAATCGATATCCGTTGTAATGATTATAATTCTGATTCACAAGCATTTGTTAATCTGGTATCCGTTGTAATGATTATATTAATTCGGATTCGTGGCTCACTGGAACGTCATCTGGCCACCCTTTCGTGGGACTTCTCTGCTGTATGTCAAGTAGTTACATTTGCAATTCAACAGCTTTGTATACTGTTGGTTTCATCAGGAGCCTGCTTAATCTTTCTGCCGTCTTGACCTCTCCTCCAGTTACTCATTATTGCAGTATCAGCTTCGTCTCTTGTTTCTCGTTCAAAAACTGCATCACTTTGTAGTTTTCTTTCATTATTTCTTCTGTCACTCTAAAATTCTCGATTTTTTTTTTTATACTTCTCATGCTGCAAATTCTCTCTCTCTCTCTCTCTCTCTCTCTCTCTCTCTCTCTCTCTCTCTCTCTCTCTCTCTCTCGAGTTAAGTATACCATAGTTTTACCAGACCACTGGGCTGATTAACAGCTCTCCTGGAGCTGGCCGAAGGATAGACTTATTTTACGTGGCTAGAACAATTGGTTGCTTAGCAGCAGGACCTACAACTTATTGTGGAATCCGAACCACATTATAGCGAGAAATTAATTTCTATCACCAGAAATACATTCCTCTAACTCTTCATCAGCCAGCCAGGGGTGAACTCCAGCCCATCGGCGGTGACAGTCTGACTCAACCGACTCTCAGCCAACGAAAGGGCTCTCTCTCTCCTGGAATATCTTTGGTGTGTGACCTTTTATTATTAATATATGGAACGTTTTCCATCATTTCTTTCCTCAGAGGGTTGCGAACTAGAAGAAATACTTTAGGAGCATCGAAAACGTTGCAAGGAAAAACGGCTTTCGGTCAAAACCATTTCTTGGGCAGTTCAAGACCGCTGCTTCCAGCAGGGAAAAATAACCTGAACAAGTGGGATCAAACATCCAAGCAGGGATGTTGCTGAAGCAATCAGGGACGGACGGGAACCGCGCTGACTGTCAGTTATAGCCAGAAGAAGAGATAAGAACAGCTCATGAAAAGGAAGAAAAGTAGGAGAATAGACAGAGTAATTATAAAATTAAAAGTCAAAGAAGAAAAATAGGACTTCATTTAGTAAATGCAATTCAAAGGATTTTTGGACTTGCGAGCCATGGAAAATTAACCAAGAACACAGTGATTCATGTCCGGATAACAGTATAGATCGTATTCGACTTTAATAATCTTGCTTTCGTATGCAGTGTCCGTTTATTTGATTCTGCCTGGCCTTTGGTTCATAACTATTTGGCTCTTCACTAGAAATTCAACTCAAAGAGAACATTTGTTAGGTAGTTTCTAAGCATTGGAAAATATCAGCCTTATTGATCTTTCTCAAATTTGGTGTTCCATCCCTTTGTGCACACACACTGTCGTCAATTTCTCTAGTTCCAGTATCTCTAGCTGATCACTTCATTGAACAGGCTTGTAAAATCACGTGGTGTAGGTGCTTAAACAGCATCGTAAAATTTCAAATTTCTTAAGTTTCTCCAATCTAAACTTTTATCTTTACATCTCTACCCAACTTTTTTTAAACCTCGAAAAAGTAACACCAGCAAAGGTTACAAGTTCCCCTATAGCGCACAATTGCCTGAAGACTTTATTAACGTTAACATTTACTGCTTCTCTCATGGTTGCAACTAATTAGCTTTTCTGTCTTATTTGACGTGAATACCATTTTGACCCAAGACCTTCCGCAATATTGGTTTGCAGGATGGCATACAGTGTACTCGTCCTCAGATCTCAGTAGTTTTGCATAGGTCTCACACACACACACACGCACACACACACACGTAGGTGAGTTTATTCGTTTTAGAGTTATACATATGATAAATATGCACGCGTATATTTGAAAGTATAATATGCTTGGTACCACTGGAAGGGCTACTCATCATTAAAATTTCCTTGCGTCCCAAAGGAAAAGAACGACCTTCAAACTGGAAGAGTTTTGATTCGGTGTGAAAAGTAAACTAGCACTCTACCGGGTCGATGGTTAAGGTCATAGATGCTTTTAGAGACGAACGGATTTTAATCCGGATTAGTGAGAAACTTCATGATTTTATCTCTTAAACCTCTTTTTAAACATATGGCAAATGACGAGTGCAATAAAGACTAACGAGTTATGAGGAAATTCTTTATAGTTGTTTGCTGACTTTATGTCGTGTGATAAATATCTTGTGAAAATGTTGCCTCTTTGCAGTTTTGGGAGCCAGTCAGTTCACGTGACCGTACGTTGACGAGGCTGCGTTCGTTGATTGGTAATAGCTTGTTTTATTGGAAAGATTATTTGAAAGGAAAAATTCTTATCTACATGCCTGTTTTTATCAGTTGAATGGATTATAAAGATTTGGATTTTCTTTCTTTTATGAGATTCAATGGGAGAACGTTATAATTGTTTTTTCATTTATACACTAGTTCTTCTTTTGCACTTTGTTGTAGGACACTTTCAATAATACATACAAGATGGCTAAAAATTGGGTTCTGCTATCTCTCATTAGTGCTGGTGAAAACATTCAATTTATTTGTAACATTTTAATTTCAGTATTGGAAAACATTAAAACACTCACACACACACACACCCATATATATATATATATATATATATATATATATATATATATATATATATATATATATACTATCTCTCTAATAATAATGACATATTATGTAGAAGCTTCAAATTTCATTACTCAAGCAATTATAAATAAGAAATGCACTGGAAATTAGATTATTATAATTTTTTTGTTTACTATGTGGTGCTTCAGTTTTTCTGTAACTAGGCACAGCGTTTTGAAACTGATTGCTCCTTTGATAGTTAAGCGAAGATCAAAGACCTTTTTTGGATTGATTTTCATGCCCAGTGGGAAAACTGGAAGAATGCTCTCCAGAAAGGAATGAATAACTTTGGGTATACGTGCCGAAGATTACGTGTATTTTATTGGCAATGCTTTCCTGTTGTTACACCAGTCGTAACAGTTATAAAAAAATTTCTTTTCACCATACTTGTCATGAACATATGTCATTAACATAAAATGTTTCTCTTAGATTTGCTTTTTCTTTTCGACCGTTGCTTTGAATTATACACAGCATTCAAACTCGTCGAGGATAACCCTTTGCAGATTGTCACTTGCAGGAAGATTGCAATGTCATATACATAACTTCATTCAGAACGGGATTCCATTGTTCTTCAAATCTCAGACTTCCCTAATGGGTGTGAATGACGTCACGAACGTGAGTCCGTAAGCCGAGAGCAGAGCGTAAGTCACAAGTCTTGAAATCTGTAATCATATTTCATTGACTGTTTCTTTCGTTTCACTGTCAGGCTTTGGATTCCAGTTTTTTTTTTTTAATATCATAGTCTCTTTCCCTACTCACTTTATTTGTGTCCTTGCTGGAACAGACTGTGGTAGCCGTTCTAATGGGTATCCAATGATTAGGAAACCGATAAAGTGAGCCTGGAGATTGTATTGCTTGCGACTCGCATCAGAACAACTAAAACGAAAGTAGAAAAACGGATTTTGAAAAAGTAGTTAATAAGAAGTCATCTCTGCGATTTCGTAAGAATCTGTTATCCTGTGCCCTTGAAGGGTTCTAGTTCGAAGAAAAATATTCCTCATTTTGACTGTACTAAGGCAGTGGCAGCAGTCTAATGGCAATAAGTGAAAGATGGAATGAAATTGGCTGAACATCTGAATACGTTATACAACTTCACTGGTCTTAGATTCTTGAATCTTCAATATGTATTTATGTAGAATTCTCGGTTAGAGATACACAAAAAGAATGATCGTTGGAAAATATGTTTCGTGAAATATCGTTTACTGAGAGAAAACACAAGTGAACTTGGTATTGTATACTGGGTACAGAAAGAAGAGAGAGAGAGAGAGAGAGAGAGAACTGCTTCAATTAGGCTTTTAAATGGTAATAGGTAATCTGAGCTTAAAGATTCGTAATGAAAGGAAGATTGATAGGGAGTCAGAAAATAACGGCTGAGCTTTGGCCCAGGGCTGGAAGTAGGTTTTGCATATGAATGGCCGAATCAAGGAGAAACGTATCTGAAGTTTTTCCTCTTCTCCATTTCTTTGTTCATTTTCTTCTTTTGGGTTCTCGAGTGGAACAGAAAGGGCTGGGAGGGCGCGGAGGTAAGGTAATAACAAGTTACGTCCTCATTAATCTGTGTGGCGAAGGAAAGACGAAATGGAGGAGAAAAGGAGAGAGAAAGACAAGAATTCGGAAAAGCTGGATAACATAAAAATAATTACGTACGTATAAAAATGACATTGGTAGCAACACACTGAAATTATGTTTGATGGTAAAACTTGGGAACATATATATCAGATGGAAATAGCATATTTGGAAACAATATCAGTGTTGTGACGGAAGGCGTGTGCAAAGTCTTCTTTTAATATTTCTAATCTCGATTTTGAATGGAGGAAATTTTTGCATCTCATAAGATGCCGAGTCTTTAAAAATGTTCAAAAGTCTTCCGGTTTCTTCAGAAAAATGAACCACGTGAGATCATTATTTATGAACACCCATCAATCGATTCGCAACCCAGAAGGCCAGAGCAGTGTAAAATGTATCATAGAGCGACAAGTTTTCGAGGTGATCCGTTTGTTGGTGTTATCACGAAGCGACATCAGATGTCGATTAGCAGTTACGGTTTTGCAGACTTAATTCTGTTTCCTGTAGGTGAACAGGTTTTAACAGTCGTTAAAAGGGGCGGAAGGAGTTACTGAAGAATTTAAAGGTAACTTTTATGAAAATTTAGGAAGAGGATTTAATGATAGAAAGACACGTATGATAAAATAAGAGAGAATGTGAAGTTTCTGACCGGTTTCGACTTTGTTCAAGCCTTCGTCAATGAGCGGGAAACAGAAAGTCGAAACCACCAAATAATGTGATAAATGAATCACGTACAAAAAGTGATTATAATCATCATATATGTATATATATACATACCTCAGGTTCCTCATTGGCAACCGAATAATGAACACTGAAATATTAATAGGTCTCTGTTGTCCTGTTAATAACTCAGAAGTACAGTAAAATTATATATATATATATATATATATATATATATATATATATATATATATATATATATATATATATATAATTTTACTCACACTCTGACATTAACAGGACTAACAAAACCTATTATCTCTTTGATGTTCATTCTTCATTTGCCCTGACTGCTGAAGTATTATATGTCGTTGAAGTTATATTTGCTCTCTGTTTCTTTTTCAGACCGTGTTTTTGGGCTGATTTTATAACTTAAGGTAGTGTTGTCTGCAGATGTTGATGTAGTGTGCTAGCAGCAAAATGGCTACCCTCCCTCGCCTATGAGTGCGGAGGAGGGCATCATTTGGTTTTATTATCATTGAGAATGACAGTTAATGGTTGACTGGTTGTTGTTGTAAATGAAGGATATGGTTGATGGTTAATAGCGTGAGGCTCTCTTTATATTTGGGGCTTCATATGAGGAATGCACTTGATGTATTACGGCACACAATGAAGTTGATTGTCACGGTTGCAAATTTTAATAGCCTAGTGAAAACATGATGACTCAGCCCCAGACAGGTCCTTGCAACGACTGCGGACGATTGGCGGTCCATTGAAATTTCTCTGATTCTCAAATCGTTTTGTTATTTTTTCATACATTTTTGTGCCTATTCTCTGCCCCTAACTTTTTCAAATCATGATTTATTATTTTTTTTATATATCTTTGTGCTTATTCACTCTGCCGCTAACTTTTTCAAATTTTCCTTGTCAGTTCTTTTTTATACTGTTTCTAACCTTGTCAGGTTTTTATTGTTGTCATTTGAAGAAATAAAGGAGGTTACTTTCCGAAGACAGATTAATCTATATTATGTTTAGAATTAATGCATGAACAAATTAAGACCTTACCTCTTCAAGAGTGTGAAAATTTGCCCTTAGTACCAGAAATGTTTTGGAAGCACCTCTAAAGCTTTTATAATTGTTGCCAATGATTTTTATTTTCCACATTATTATTATTATTATTATTATTATTATTATTATTATTATTATTATTATTATTATTATTATAGTTCATACCGATATTTATTTTCCATTAGGGCAAATTCAGATTTGTTAATGGAGCTCTGAAGAAACCTGCTCCATTCTCATTAACAACAGCTGAATTGGTTCTCGAAAGTTAATAGAGTTAATGTAGAGTTATTAATGAACTGGAATCATTATTAAAGTTGTCCAGGTTCGCCAAGGAGGTGGTGTACGCTATAGTATGGTTTTTAGAAAATAAATGTTTCTTCATTTTTTCCTGCATTAGTCATTCTTTCCGTGACAGTACCTGTCAAAACTCAGTTCTTCGAAAGGTGTGAATCACCAAGGGTTATAATAAAAAACTGAGTATAGAATTTCCCGATATTCTGTGAGAGTTGAAACTGGCATTCACTGGACCAGTGCAGATTTTATTATTATTTTGCGTTAATAATGCTGCTGTTGTTGCTTTTTTTAATTTTAACATTATTCCTAATACTGTTGACTGTTTCTATCTTTAAATGATATTGGATCGTAGAAATGCGTTTATGAAAGCTTCTCAGGGGCGTGTTTATTGTTTGTTAGTGACCATACCTTTGTGTCCCCGGGTCAATTGCAGTCGAGACATGAATTTTTTTCAGTCTCATTTCACACGCCGTTAAAGCAACTGTAGTTTTCTTGCTTTTTTTCGGTATTGTTTCTAACAAAAAGTAATGAATATATATAATAATATATATATATATATATATATATATATATATAAATATATATATATAATATATATATATATATATATATATATATATATATATATATATATATATATATTTACATATATATTACATAACACAATCTGAAATGAAAATCAATGTAATGCCTGACTGGGTACGGCTTTGTTTCTAAGCCAGTTTTGAAGACCTGATAGATTTGGTAGAAATTTACATTATATATTCTAGAATGACAGTACAAACGGAACATGCGACAGTTGAGGAACCAATTTACATCTGACAGGAGCGAGGGTAAACCAGTACACTCATTTGTGACTGAGGCCAGTACTCCGTTCAAAACTGTTTATCCTTTTTCCTGTCCATATCAACTGCCTTCCTTAAAATTTATACACTGTACATATTTCTTTTTAAGATTAATGGATCGAGTTTATATATCCTACAAAGCTTTCTGTATTCAAACCCAACTAGTTTTGTAGGGAATCCATACCATTCATCAGCTGCTGCCATTTTATTTGGTATTAATACATAATCTAACATATTCCTCCTCACCATTTTCCCTTTCACTAACTATACATGTTTTATATCCAACAATCAAGACCCATCCTAACACGTTTCTACAAGATTTTCTGTCCTCTTTTGCTCCAGTAACTACACCTATCTGCCCACAACGCCATATCTCTTTCTCTGTGTTACCAGCCGTGGCATTCCTATCCACCTAAGTTAAAATATATCTTGGTTTTAACCAGACCACTGAACTGATCAACAGCTCTCCTAGGGGCTGGCCCGAAGATTAGATTTTATTGTACGTGGCTGAAACCAATTGGTTACCTAGCAACGGGACCTTCAGCTCATTGTGAATCCGAACCACGTTATGACAAAGTAATTTCTATCACCAGAAATAAATTCCTCTTAATTCTTCATTGGCCGATCAGAGGTCGAACGCTGGAGCCAACAGCGTGCTACCAGAGATCTCTACCCACCCCCTTCAATAGAAGACTCCTATCCACTAACACAACCCACCCTTTTGTGTTCTCCAAACCCAACAAGGCACAGATCCAATCTCTCAACAAGTCACCAGAAATTTTTCCCCTCTTGACCAAAGTACAACTTTCAAACTAGCACTGTGGACTCATTCACCCATCTCTGAATCTCCCAATATTGCAGACACCCCACCCTCCTACTCTAAACATATCAGCTACTTCAGACACAATCACCCTTTGTCTTTCCAAATCTTGCACGCATTGCCATTGTACGTTTGTCTCACTCGGCTGTCATCCTTAAACAAATCAGGTACCATGTGTTTCTTTCATCTGCATCACAACCATGTTCATTCTGGTTTTTACAGTGTTACAAGTATGGGCCTGCAACGCTCCCCCACCCCCCAATTTCCCAGTCATTGGTGACCTTCATACAACAGGCATTCATGATAGTATTATTATCCCAACATTATGCAGGAGTGATAATGTGATTGCCATTAGTCTCCTCATGTAAAGAGGCTCAATTATGCAGGAGTGATTGCCATTGGCCTCATGTAAAGCTCATCTTCCCTACAGGGGCATTTCCTCCCCTAAGGGGTCTGCATCTCCCTCACTATGACTTCTTATACACACAGGTTGTGGTACTTTATGTCAGTGCGGCAGCAGGTACAATGAGTCGACTGACTCAACAGGGTGGTTTCCGTTGGCCTTATGAGATAGGTTCATCCATCATTTATAGACCTTTCCACCCACAAGGGTTCACAGCCATCTAATGGCGCTTCCTGCCTTGGAGTAAGGTGCACTGGTATCCCAAGCCGTTTGTACTTCCTCTGGCAGTAGCTACCAGGTAGTACCGCTCACTTCTGTTGAGATAGTAGTCAAAATTTAATTGGCTGACCTCATGAGATATATATATATATATATATATATATATATATATATATATATATATATATTATATATATATTATATTATATATATATATATATATATATATATATATATATGTATACCTCATGATTATATATATGTGTATATATATATATATATATATATATATATATATATAATATATAATATATATATGTAATATTTATATGTATATATATTATATATGTGTGTATGAAAATATTGAATACAGCGGACATATTAATTATTTAAATGTCTTTCTTGTCAGTATATTTAAACGAGTCCGATTCATGAAGTTGGAAGAAATAAGTAAACACGTTGTTACAGCACTTTTTGAATTATGTAAGTACCTTGTGCATGAATGATTGGAAACTGATCGTAATATTCAGCGAGCATCGTTCCTCTTACTTACGCCTTTTTTTATATTTGTGTTTTATATAATTGTTTTCCTGCTGTCATTGGGTTAGTATTCATGAAGTTCCCTGTATAATTGAAAGTGCATGAGATATATTGGCAAGGCACTGCATGAAAAGCACGCTAAGAAGTCTTCCTTCCATGTTGATCTTTGAAAGTTGCCAAACAGAATGCAGCTCATGTCATTTCAAAGAATAGACGGAACATAGAAAGTGTGTATGCAAAACAAATTTCTCTTACATATATATATATATATATATATATATATATATATATATATATATATATATATATATATATATATATATATATATATATATATATATATAAAAAAAGGAAGGTATTATAATTTGCTTCAGGAAAACAGTAGCTCAGTTATATATCCGTCAAGATAATAGAAAACACAAGCTTCTCTTAGTTTTACCTCAACTGGTTCACAGCAGTAGAATGTGTAAATAATATTCGTTGAAGCTTTCAGAAATTGATTGAACTGAGGTGAGTGGCACTGATGTCGCTGTTTACCCATGTATTCACTGTAATTCTGTGGGACGGATAGGTAGTTTAAGCAGCCAGTGCGTCTCTCTATGTCTGAGCGATTGAACATCTGATTTCCATATGGGACATTATGAATACAGTCTTTTCGATGTCTGCCATTTCACCAAAAATGAAATCCACAGTCCATTATTCACCGGATTTCGGAGACACGTCCCTCCCTTGAACTGTATGCTTTGGTCTGAATATCTGTAATTTAAGATCATTCATGTTTCGTAAAAAGAGTTTCTGATTTTGTCAACTGACTTGCCGCTCTGATGGCACTGAAGCTCTCAGATTTTCCATAAAACTTTCATCACTAAATTATGGAAACATTTGCCATTTTAATGTGGTTATTATAGAGTAGTTGTAATGATAAACTTGAAATTCTGAGTAGTAATAGCATGCAAGGAACCTGTACTTTGTGTATTATGCTGTTGCCATATTGAAAGATATCTGTATGTAGTTCTTTGTACCCACCAACCTAAAAGCTTGTAGTATATATATATATATATATTTTTTTCTTTCTTTCTTTTTTCTTCTCTATTAGAGCCATCAATACTTTCACTCTTTTTCTGTAAATGTGTCTACACATCTTTAGCCATAGGGGATAGTGTCATAAATCTTACGAACAATGTAGCATCACAGCAGAGAGAGAGAGAGAGAGAGAGAGAGAGTGAGTGAGAAGAAGGATTCTGAAGTTACACTATTATACTGTCGACAAAAGCTTTTTCATGTAAGCACAGAGAGAGAGAGAGAGATGAGTGAGAGAGAGAGAGAGTGGTGGTATTTGTTTATTAATATGTACGTTATCAGCTTGCTTTAGAATGTTTGTTTTTCACCTTAAAGTCGTCTCTGGTGAACAGCATAACATAAAAAGAAGTTGCGGGACTTTTTTTATCGGAGAAAATCTGCGAAACCAACAACACCTGCTCAAACTCGAGTCCGACGTAACAGCTGCTGCGAAGTTCTTCACTGCAGAGGCAGTTAGGTAGCAACAGCACTCGCAACGATGTTTCAGTTGCCATCAGCGATACTGCTGAGACCAGCGATTGCAATCGTATAGCGATCATATCATTACCGTCATCATTTGGACAAGGTGGAAGACGCCCGCTTTGCGGGCATTTGGCGTCAGGTGTTGGCGACCGTGGGACCCGCCAATCGAGGTAATCCCCGAGAATAAACAGTTTGTCAAGCGGTAATCAGCCAGCCATGAAGTCAGGAATCCCCCTCGCCTTAAGGCCCAAAACCTTTGTTGCCATACAAAAGCAACCCTACTAGCATTACGGACGCTTGGTCACAAAAAGATATATCTGATTAGATCTTTGCTCTCTCGTTCTCATCACATCGGGTGCTCCTGCCCACCCACCCCCATCTCGGAGTCGATATTTGCTTTTTATGACGTATGTGATAATCACCATATAGCGTTCACTACCTACCTAACCCCCGCCCCCCCCTGCTGCAGAAATCCTCCCTCCCCTGTCTCCCTACCCCCTCGTGTCCACGCTCGTTTGATTATAAAGAATATCATAGCGATTGTGATTGACAATAGGATCCTGATATGCGGCGCGTAAGGGTCGAGGCGAACTAGGCATTGTCATTATGATTATGACTTTATCAGCAGGAGGACGACCCCCTGAGCGCGTGCCTTTGTGTGCCCAGGTTTTGGTCGTCAGGAAACGGTTGACATTATGGAAAGAAATTCAGGAGGAGAAGGCTGGTTGGAAGTTGAGGGAAAGAGTGGGGGAAGGTGTGTCATCCACGTGCGCGCATGCTCATAGGCTGCAAAGGGATTCGTAAACCTTTCTCTAGAGGGTCCAGGTCCACTAGATTTCTTCCTTTTTCACTCTTCTCTCTTTTCTTTGAGATGCAGGCGATCTTCAATCGATCATTCAGGTCTGGAAACAGATCCTGGATACGAGCAGATTCTGGTTTCGGGTTAGAGAGTTCGTTTCATTCGGGTTCAACACCTGCACAGCGTCCTTGCAATCTCAGAACGCACGCGGCGAACTAGCTTACTTCTTTATTCGTTATGGCAGGTCGGGAGTGTAGATGTGCGTATGCATGTTGTGTGGGTCAACGTGAAATTAAACGTTGTGTTTGTCGACACTGAGCCAGCATTCAAATACAAATGTTAATGTCATCTGAATGGTACTTTGAAGTAAATTTATAGTAACCTTATTGCCAGCATACGTATACATAAATGTTATTTTGGCAGAAATAGATCATGCATTCACGGTGTGTTTCATATTATTGTATACATCACGGCAAAGCGATTGACCAGATTTATACATAGTGAACAGCTGCACACATTATACAGAGTTATTTATCGAGGTCAAAATAAATTTATAAAAAATCATGTTACATAAGTCAGCATAAGTGTTTGCATCTCTTATATTCCAGCAATCTATATCAATGTTATTTTGAGGCCAGAACAGATTTAAATCACTGTGTGAGCATGAAAAAGTATTTTTTGCTTTAATAGGTTTTGAATTAACTGTGGTTTTCAAAATTTTAAATAAAGGTCAGCCTTCCAAGTACAGTGAAGCAAAGTAATTTTTAAAGAATATTATTTTGGAATATTAAAATATGTTGATAAAACAATGCATGTAACGTGTAAACAGTGTTTTGATGATTTTTTTGTCTTCACAGTACTCTGCTAGACTACAGAAAAGATATTCATATATATATATATATATATATATATATATATATATATATATATATATATATGTATATATATATATATATATATATATATATATACATATATATATGTATTTATGCATGTCCATCTTAAGATATTTATGTATGTGTGTATATGAGTAATATAAACCCTAGGCAGAGACGGAAGTGCTATAAGCTATAAATATATATATATATCTCTCTATATATATATATATATATATATTTATCTATATATATCTCTCTCTATATTTATATATATATATATATTTTATATAAGATATATATATATATATATATATATATATATTGGATATATATATATATATATATATAGTTATATATATATATATATATATGTGTGTGTATGAATCAATGTGTGTGTGTGTGTGTGTCGTGAAACCTTTGTCGTCTGTTATGCGTGTAGACACTGTTTGGAAACAGTTTTCCATAAGAATTAACACACGCATACATATATATACACGTATATGTATTGTGCGTGCATTTTAAGATATTTATGGATGTGTATATGAAAAGTAATATAAACTGAATTGAGAGATAAAAGTGCTATATAGCTATAAACCTCTCTAAACCTCTCTCTCTCTCTCTCTCTCTCTCTCCCTCTCTCCTCTTCTTAAAGTTTACCAGATACTGTACAAATATTTGAACATTGAAGGAAAAAGCATTAGCTGTTTAATATCTGTACAGCAGATGTTGGTATGAATCAGATTGACGTTATCGGTCTGAAACACTTCATCATAAGACCACCCTAAATCTAACGCAACATTTCAGGCTATCTTTGCCGTCAGTACGGCCAGATGGATGAAACAACGAAATGCGGCTGAGGGGCTGGATAAAAACGCTGTCCCAGAGGCACCTTTCTCGTCCAGGTTCAACGGACTCGATGAATCGTGGCCCCAGACCTGAAGCTAGACCCCATGAAACGCGTCCTCAACCAAACCTGAAGCCGGAAAAGGTGAAACACGGCCCAGATCTAAAGCCGGGTGAAGTGAAACAGGGCCCCCAGCCAGGCGTGAAATCTAACGAAATGGAACACGGCTCTAGACCTAAAACGGGATGAATAGAAACATGGTCCCAGCAAGGTATGAAGTTCAGCCAGATGCAACACGGTCACACACCTGAAGCTTGACGGTATTACATGGTCTCAGGAAGACCCCAAGTCGAACGGATGGAACAAGACCTTAGACCCAAAGCTAGCCGAGATGAAACACGCCCCAGCACCTGAAACCTGAGATGAAACGCGGTCGTAGACCTGAAGCCGGAAGCGGATTCACCGATACCTGTATAGCGGCGGTTATTGCTATGATGAATTGGCCAGTAAAATTGGCAATAATGATATATGTTAGTATTCGGCCTGCTGTGAAGTGGCAATGAAATAGGTTTAGTGATGAATAGGGAGGAGGAATAGGCTTTTACGTGATCAATGTTATGATTAATAGAGGCTTACAAATCAAGCAGTATAAGGGGAAAAATGATTGCTGTATTCGTACATGAAAGGGGATACATTGGGCTAGATTTATTTTGTTAGATGCCAACCATCACAATAACGAAAGCCTGTCTTTTGGTAATATGCATGATTGCCGCCCCCGCCCCCTCTCTCTCTCTCTCTTTCTCTCTCTCTCTCTCTCTCTCTCTCTCTCTCTCTCTCTCTCTCTCTCTCTCATATGCATACGTAGTGCCTGTGTAATAACTAATTTAGCGTATTCGTGTGTTTGCGTGCGTCTCTGTATCTTATTGGTTCTTCACCAAATGCTTTTTGTGAGCGTCAGTCATCGGAAGTTTAACTTCGGTTCATAACGGACACTCAGTTTGTTTTAAATTCTTTAATTTCTTTTGAAGAATAATTCTACTTTCATTTCCTTGTGTCAGACCTGATTAACAAGGTAAACCGAGCGTTGTCCATAATGTATTGGGAAAGTACTTGAAACTCTTTCATAATGTTGTTGACTATACTATATTCTGTGATAATATTTCCGCAGCAGCAATAATTTTGACTTTAACGAAGGAAAAATGTTGCTGGAAATGTATGAAAGTGAATTTTGGCTAGCTGAGTATGGGAATATTTTTTTAAGCCATCTCTTGCCCATCACCGGAAGAGAAAATTGTCGTCATTCAGTGAAGATTATCCAATGCTTGTGGCTGATACAGATTGGGGTGCCTCTTGAATAAGTGCTAAAACCCTGAAAGTGTTGATTAAGGAAGGAAACTAATCCGGAGAGTTGCTTTCTTTAGACGTTGCTCTTAAACAACAGTCAGATGTTTATTGACAGAGTATCTGACCATAGCGAGCAAAAGAAAAGGAGAGAATGAGAATTTCTAGCACTTCTTTCCAATGATCATTGCTGGATCTTTCTCAGCGTCGATAAGGGTGCGGTGTTGGCTGCCCGTCGTTTAACCTAGGATACCGCTCGATCTAGGTACCCAAGCACGATCAATATTATTATTATGACCATGCCCAGCCATTGCCCTTATTCCTCGGCTCTCTCTCTCTCTCTCTCTCTCTCTGTCAGTAGGTAACTTCCGATCTTCATTTCATTCGTTTCAGTCTTCAAAGCTCTTGGTAAGCTGCCAGTTGTGTTATTACTTTTGAACTGGCTAATCTGTGAAAATACTAAAAATAGAAGATATTTAGGTACTGAGATGTTCATAGATTTAGCATTCGGACACAGAACTTATTTTCGTGTGGTTCGTCGTTAAGTATATATATATATATATATATATATATATATAACTATATATATATATATATATATATATATATATATATATATATATATATATATATATATATATATATATATATATATATTTATATTTCATTTATATATAGATCTTTCATTTTGTATATTTAAATCTGATATGATCTTTGATTATTGATATTCTTTACACTTTATAAATTCCACTCGGTATCGTGTGGAGGCATCTTTATAATTTTCCCTGTTCCAATGTGGAAAGATCTTACGTTTTTAGCCTGTTCGCTGCGGTCAGGATCTCTAATATTGCTCTGAGCAAGTTTTCCGAAGTGCTGTACCGACGGATTCATTCCAGCGAAGTACATTTTTCTTTGAGATGTCAGAAATAGATTTCTGTAAAAAATAAAAAAAATAATAATAATAATAATAATAATATATGTAATAATAATAATAATAGTAAATTGAATTTTTAAATCATATTTCAAGAATTGGGAAACAATTTTTCCAGGTTTCAGGATTTCGTGCTAAAATTCGCCTCGAATTTCTTGCCACTGAAACTGACGGAAAATGATGCTGGTCGATGAAACTGTACCTTGCACAAGGAGGCTTTTGAGAACACTTCCATCTACCCCTCCCCTCTTTTAATGCAGTGTTTTCTGTGAGAATTTTATGCACTAATGTGTTTGCTCTTGAGTAGGAACAATTGCTGGGTTTTGTTTTGTTATTTGTTTTCCCCATCGATCAAAGGCATACCTTGGGGCCAGGCAGGAGCTCAGCTATTGATGGTAAATCTGCCGCATTTATACTTTCACCGTTGATAAGATTTGAGTGCCCTTTAAAACTTAAAAAAGAAAAAAAGTGAGGGAGGGGGCGGTATTAAAGAAGTTGGCGTGCAAATAAAGACTCTTTTAGCAGAACAGTCGATAGAAAATTGACCTTTATTGGAATATCTTTTAACTGCCTAACCACCACCTTTCCTGCTGGAGAAAGAGAGAAGGGGGGTGGGGAAGGGGAGGGTGTTGCTTGCAGGATGGGGAGGGCTCTGTTAGAGGGGATTACAAAGAAACAGGAATGTGTGTTTAAAAGGGTACGTGAGCACAAAGAGGGGAATGAGGACTTTTGGATGGGTGGGGATGTACGTGCGCTGACCCTTGCCAGAGACCGGTGTGAGGGGACGCAGCCAGCACACCTATTGTTTCCAAAAGGATCACACTGACGTAAGGTTACTGATGGGACTTTCTGCCGGTGAGGAACCGAAGAGTCTGGCTGGAGAGGGAGGTGTGGCATGGGGGCGATTGGAAATAATCGGCCAAGGGGTATATGTTGGTTAATACAAGCAGAAGAGAGAGAGAGAGAGAGAGAGAGAGAGAGAGAGAGAGAGAGAGAGAAAGGGGCACCACAACAGCATGAGACCATTTTCGGATTTCTGATATCTCAACTTGTCCTTCGATTAAGGGAGTTGAACAGGTAGACCCGATTTAATACATTTTGCGTCTGTTGCATCGATTGCTAACCTGAGAGAAATAAATTTCCATATGCTTCATGTGTGCTCACAGCATTTGTAATGATTGTCCCACCAAATCCTGGCTTTGCAGACGTCTTTTCTCCGTTATTTTGGGTCTCTGATAAATGGTATTCAACTTAACTTGAAGGTACATAAGTTAGTTCCTCACGATCTAATCGTGAAAAATCAAGCATATTTAGTTAGGACAAATTGTAAGAGAGGTCACCTCGCATTCGTATTTTGGCTCAACTATACGTCACTATTAATAGTTGAACGTCTTTGAACTTCATCTATTCAGCGTATTGCCAAAATTTCCAGTTACTTTGCCAGTTACTCTGAGGTTCGAAACTTAAATGCAGCTAAATCACTGGTATTTTTATTTTTATTGTTTGAGGTTAACATATCTTTTAGCATGTTGGTTTGCTACGCTGCCATACCTGTTGCTGACATTACTGAATTTCACAGCTTTCCAGGCTAACTTCCTTGAAGTTGCCTTTTATTGCCTTGAATTTATGTTTTGTTCGATGCTGAAGTAATAATTAAGTGTAAGTGATTTATTTGTTGTAGTGTATTTATTACATGACTTCAATTCAGGTTTGACTGTAAGACAAGACTAATGAATTTGATTCCTCAAGTTTCTATTTAGGACTAAGTCATTCACACTGTAATCAAAATGTAAGTTTGTGATAAATCTTGAAGTTGCCTTGAACTGAAATGCGCTCATTACCGTGGCAGAGACGATTCTTTCGACCACTTGACTTTGGTAGATTGTTGGTATTGATATATTCTTCACGAGTAAACTGTTTGTAATTGTATGTGATTAGTGTTGTAGTTACCCGCGAATTTGCAAAGTATAAATGGCCCTCGCTTTTGTGAAGGAAGGCATCACTTCAAATTATTACGTAAAACTGTGCTACGTTCACTAGTAGATGTGTTTTAGCATGCCGCAATTTTATAAATAAAAATAGTTAACAGTGCAGAAAGCAAAACAGTTAGATAAACAAAAATAGTTAACAAATGACTAAATAATTGTGATATTATTGAAATATTAACTTCCCCAAAATACACTCCCAAAGCTAGAGAGAGAGAGAGAGAGAGAGAGAGAGAGAGAGAGAGAGAGAGAGGTTGACAGATGGTATTGAGGGGAAGCGGCTGCACTCTAATGTTGAGTCTGTGAAAGGTGTCGTGTTAAATAGCAGGCCCTGGAGCATATGACGGTTGAGCGTTTTTAGAGTCGCGGTACCGAACGGGAAGGTAGTCAAGAGAGGAAGGGTCCGACTTTTTTTAGGGTCAGCCCTGATTTTATATTTGTACACTTCCAGACAAAATTTTTCTCTCTCTCTCTCTCTCTCTCTCTCTCTCTCTCTCTCTCTCTCTCTCTCTCTCTCTCTCTCTCTCTCAGAAAGACGCTTTTACTTCCACCAGAATGCAGGTTCTATATCTCTCTCTCTCTCTCTCTCTCTCTCTCTCTCTCTCTCTCTCTCTCTCTCTCTCTCTCTCTCTATATATATATATATATATATATATATATATATATATATATATATATAACATGTGTGTGTGTGTTTACAGTATATATATATATATATATATATATATATATATATATATATATATATTATATATACATACATACATACACACACACACACACACACTCATAAACATTACGCCACAAATATCGTTTGATATCAGTTTCTATACCTTTGGAATAGCTTACACGCAAGGAGAATTATAATTGTTAATTGTACATTATACATCAGACCAGTAGATTCGAACCTGGGCCTATAATAGTTTATCAGTCAAAATTCCCGTGGTATAGTGAAATAAATATATATATATACATATATATATATATATATATATATATATATATATATATATATATATATATATATATATATATATATATATATACATGCAAAATGAATATCGTGGCCCAGTGGAGCACTGATTCGTAGTTCGATCTTTGTATAACTGTCAATGGGTAACAGCGTCAGCTGGGATTTAGAGAAATGAAATGAAGCTGACAACCTTATTCCTGAACATTTGTTGAGAACCGAACTCAACGCTTCTGGTGACATAATCCTAAATTGTTTTTAAGTCGTGAAAGGCGTGTCATGATAATTATAAATATATATATATATATATATATATATATATATATATATATATATATATATATATATATATATATATTTATATATATATCACTAAATCCACGTCTGACTTGGATTTAGTTATTCTCAAGCACGCTTTCCAGGTGCAAAGTTATATATATATATATATATCTGTATATATATATGTATATATATATATATACATAAACATTATATATATATATATATTATAAGTCTAACTGGGCTAGTTATATAAGTATATACGTATCTGTATATATATATACAATATTGTATGTATATATATATCGGTATATATATATATATATATATATATATATATATATATATATATATATATATAATGTTCCGATGAAACATTAAGCTACAGATTTCATTGGATTATCTAACTGGGCTGTCAGCCCAATTGGTAAGCACTCGTCACTGATTGAAGAGATAAACCGTTGATGGGTCGAGTCCATCAGGTGGCTATCACTTGCCAATTATAATGCCCCTTCGGTATTATTTCCGAGGCAGAGCGCATTGGGTATTAAATGAAATTTGTAGCTTAATGTTAATATCACGGTGATGTAATAAATATTTATTTGAATCTATATAATTATATTTATAAGGTATGTATATATATATAATACACATTTACATACATACATAAACACTCCTTCAGAAGGATGTTACCTCTTTCAGGAAGCCTCTGGGAGAAGTTTGGTAAACTTTTGCCTTCGTGTACCATGATTCAGGTTGGAATTAATACATCTGGTAATGGAGCAAGGTGGGGGTAACACTCACAACTTAATGGAAAGATCCATATACCTACGTGAGTCGCACAGCAGTTGACTGCAGTGTTATTCATGCTTATAGGCTTGGATGCTTGTTTACATACGTGCAGCATCATTGTCGGAGTGGACCGAACGTTAAAGATATTTTGTGTTATTTCACTTTCGCTATATACGGTCTATATAATTTTTCTTCCTTCCTGTTTCTGTCTCTTGTTTTCTACGGGCCTGGGCTAGAAAAGGGTATATAGATGTGCGTCCCGCTGGAGTTTTGCATAAAAAAAAAAAGGATGGGGCCAATTGCTCGTGGAACCGCATGAGTTCGACCTCGTCATTTATAGGCCGTGGTTATGGTTTAGGATTTTCAGGTCAAGCCCAGATTCCCAAAGGGGTCAGTAGAGATGATAAAACAAAAAAACCTCTTCAGGTTTTTAGTTTTCTGTAAAAGAAAACTGTTGTGCCGGCTTTGTCTGTCCGTCCTCACTTTTTCTGTTCGCATTTTTTCTGTCCGCCCTCAGATCTTAAACCACTTAGGCTAGAGGGCTGCAAATTGGTTTTTTTGATCATCCACCCGCCAATCATCAAATTTACCAAATTGCAGTCCTCTTTATTTATGGTTAAAGTTAGCCATAATCGTGCGTCTGGCAACGATATCTAAGGACAGGCCACCACCGGGTCGTGGTTAAAGTTTCATAGGCCGCGGCTCGTACAGCATTGTACGAGACCACCGAAAGATAGATCAATATTCGGTGCCTTGAGTATACGCTGTACAGAAAACTCGATTGCGCCGAAGAAACTTCGGCGCATTTATTACTTGTTTTTATTTACTGCGAACTTTTTTCACCGAAGAAGGACTGAGATGCTGGCAAGGGGATGCTTGGTAAATTCGTATAGTAGTCTAACAGAGAGATCTATAGCAAGAGATTGATTAATTAATTGTGGGTTATCTGGCGTCACAACTACTATATAGCAAGAGAACGAGTTGACAGGGAGAGAGGTCGAGCATTTTCAATCTGTGCAATCCTGGAAACATAGATTACCGGATGATGTCGATTATGCTGTAGTCTGGAGGGAGATCACTAATATTATAAAATTTAATTATAAAATTTACAAGACTAGATATTAGCATTACGTACCCAGCCACCTTTAATAAATGTTTGATATTTCTGTGTATGTATCTAGACTCTAGAGAAACAGACACGCAAAGTCATGAACTTATGTAGCGACAAAATGTGACATCGTATGCCTAGAGAAATTGTCCTAATTTAGGCGTTTTCTGACTTAAAAAAATCGATTTAAAAGGTTCACTCCTTTTCATCAGTTTTATTCCCTTTAAACTTTCATTCGTTAATCCTGTTTCATTCTTTGACTAATGAGGCCATGAGTTTATCCGTGACACCTTATCCTTTTCTTGACTCCTAGGGTCAGGTCTGACGCTCTCCTCGGGGTTAACGGAGGTCATCGAACAGGGAGTTGCTATAATCTCGGCGGTCATCTTTCTCAATCCCTATTTTCCTCTTGTTGGGCCTGGACTAGAAAAGGACTCCGAGTTGTCCGCACTACCTGACAAGAAGAAGTGGAGGAAAAGCTCAACGTTTAAAGATTGATCTTACACAGGTAACATACACTTTCCTAAAACCCGAAATTTAGCCAGGTTTCTGTAAGAAAGGGGAGGAGGTGTGCGTATGAAAGCAATTTCTAGTGAACCCGAGCTTTGAAGGCCTGCGTCTTATTTGATAGTGGTCATGGGACATTGGGAAATGAAAGGTGAAAGCTCAGACTGTAGGTGATGCCCAGATTTCATAGGTGAATAATGACTCAGAACTGCAGATGTACAAGACTGTTATATCCTCATTTGCTGACGATCGTGTGCATGTGAAATTATGTGAAAATATGTATTTTCTAAGCTATATATTCAGTGTTTTAAAATGTACTTGTTTCTTTTTGTGCGAATGTAGCTTTTTATTGTTTATAGATGTGTAGCTTAAATATGGTTTATAGATGGGGTTTAAAGTCTGATTTTTGGTTTTAAAGCGGTGTTATTGTATTGCTAAATTTTAATGATTTTAGTATTGTTTTCAGAACCGAATAAAGTCTATTGATCATTTACAGTCGATATATTCTTTTGACTCACGCCTCACAACAAACACTGTAGATTCGTAAATTGTTTTGTTCAAATCCAAAACACTGCCAGGTGTTCAATTGTAAAAATACATTTGTATATTTTTACGTTGTGAAAGACAAAAAAAAAAAAATAAAAGTAGAGGTAGAGACAGTTGGAGTATAAATCACCTCCCCCCGTCTCCATCCTCCGGCACTATAGCCTCCCCGCGTTTCGAAAATGCACGATATGTTGCCAGATGTGCATATAAATAATAGCATCGTTTTGGAATCGTCGGTGCAATTTCATGAATACCAAATGTGAAATAGTATTGGTTTGTGTTTTGATTTATGCCGGCCCGGTGTTACAGGGTGTGTGTGTGTGTGTGTGTGTGTGTGTGTGTGTGTGTGTGTGTGTGTTTTGTATGTTCCAGCACCCTTTTATCCATTCTACCTTCCTTTTTCCGTCTCTTACTTCCCTCTTTCCTTTCCCCTTTCGCCCCCCCCACACCCCAACCCCCATGTCACGTATGATTTATTGTATAACCCTCCCAACCCTCCTTATTCGGTGTTTCATTTTCTGAGGCACCTTTTTCTCGAGGGAGTGGCGGGAGGATTCGGCAGCAAATGCAGGATAAATGTTACGCATAGGTTGGGCGGTTTACTTGACAAATGTGAATCTTGCTGTTTGATGTGTGTGTCTGTGTGTGTGTTGTGAAAAGAGAAGAGAGAGAGAGAGAGAGAGAGAGTATGAATCGTTGATTGATGGACGTTAGTGAGACTAAAAAAAGGCTTGATTTTGGTTTATCAAATATTAGAAGGTGAAAATATCTGCTAGTATACTGTACGTGTTTATGTATTTGTTTGCACATAATCCACCTAAAGTTTCGAGCATATAATGTTGGTAAATTTGTGTGGTTGTGTTTAACCTTGATCAAATTTTTATACAGGTAATGACGTGAATAGTATTTCCAAGTTTGAGTACTTTTACTCTGAAGTCAGTATGACATAATGAGCTGTTGACATGGATTCACTGTTAGTTACCTCTTCCACATTTACTCTGTAGAAACCAGGAATCTTGGATTTACGCAGCATACTGGATTTCTTTTTTTGCCAAGCTTTGGTTTTTCCTGCTTCTGTCTTTCCTGATTCTGACAACCCCTCTTGTTTTAAAAGGCAGAGGAGTTTATCACTTCTTATTCGTAGTTCGCTCCTTCTCCCTGCTTCTTGTTCTCGTTGGACCTGATTCTCGGCCACACCTGCTATGCCTGAGTTGTCTTCGCCAATAGTGAAGTGAAAGAGGAATTTATTTCTGGTGATAGAAATTAATTTTCTCGGTATAATGTGTTCGGATTCCATAATAAGCTTCCCGTTGCTAGGTAACCAAATGGTTCTTAGCCACGTAAAGACTGTAAGCCTTCTCCCTAGGAGAGCTGTTAATCAGCTCAGTGGTCTTCAACTAAGGTATACTTTTTTTTTTACTGTTCTTGTCTTCTGGCTTAGATAAGGTAAGAGCATTTAGGTTACCGCATCTTATGCCTTTGTATAGAAAAGACATTTTTCAGTAATTGCACGTGGAGCAACGTCTATTTCTAACAAACCTTGCACACTCTGCCTCCAACTCTCAAGAAAGGGCCTTGATGGTTTCTTGATGTACTAGAGCCCCCTGAACCGTCTGATATGACGTCAGTAGAAGGGAGTGTGGAAACGACAAGTCCTGCTTAAAGGTACCTTGATTCTGCATACGTATGTAAAGGTTATCGGAGAGAGAGCTGGTCCTGGGTTGGACAGACATAGATAGAAGTGATTAATATGAGTAACTATCCTAAGAACACGAAAGCTTAGTCAGAAGTGCCTGAAAGAGTGAGTCCATGGCAGCATCACCTTTAAGAAGCAAATATTTACCTCGGTGTTCTACTTCTGTTCAGTTTCGTCAACTTAATATTATAAGGGTGGTCTTAAAGTAAGAGAACCCTGCGAAAGACGGGAGTTCGCAATGAAGTGAGGTGAGGGGCGGGGTATGCTGGAAAACCTGTCTTACTTGCTTTCCGTTTTTAGGTTTGTAACTTTAATTTTTACGTAGTTTGATGCATTCTTACTCACGCTCACATCCACATATTATATATATATATATATATATATATATATATATATATATATATATATATAATATATATGTATATATGATTATATATGTATTATATATATATATATATATATATATATATATATATATAATATATATATATATATATATATATATATATATATTTATATATATATATATATATATATATATATATATATATATATATTATTTATATTGTGTGTGTTATGTTACTAAAGCACTCATAGGTATGTTTTAGCGAATATCAAAATATTTCTTAGACTATGATGGAAAAATTTAAACAAGATTTTCTTATTCATACCTTAATGCCCTTAATAATAATATTATATGAAATACAGTGAAGAAGACAGTAATTGGCATAATTTTAGAAATAATGCCGGAAATATCGTGATCGTCTTTTCCAGTGACTTAACAGATTTGTGTTGAGCGATTTATTTGTACACACATCAGTTCAGGGGAGACCTCGTGAGACTTTGACCTTTTATCTCTCATTGATCCATCAACGCGACCGTGACGTCACAGTGCCGTTGGTGAAAATATAAGGTCTGGGAAAAAGAGAGAATTCATAGGCCATTCATATATCCTCACTAATCTGTTTCGTTTTCTTCTTCTTCTTCTCTTCTCTCTTCTTTCTTTCTTCTTCTTCAGGTTGATGGAGGAGTTTTCATTTTCATAATTTTTTTAAGCCTTGCGTAAGATTTGCTTGTGTCATGAAGGCTGCAAGTTCAGTCTATGGAGGTCTAATTTCCTCCACACTTTTGACTTTATTCTGGTTTGTGCTTTTTAGCTATCCGTGGTTGTTTTTGGGGATAAAAGCACTGCTTCGATGTCTGGATAATTTTACTGCTCTTTTATGAAGAAACATTAAAGAGAGAGAGAGAGAGAGAGAGAGAGAGAGAGAGAGAGAGAGAGAGAGAGAGAGAGAGAGAGAGAGAATGCGATGTCTGGGTATTATCTGCAGTTATGGCCAGTGGTTTTATTGCCATGATGCTCCTCTGTCAAACTGAACAGTTGGCACATTCTGCTATGACCTTGACTCTTTTACTGTGTACGGCAATGGTAAATAGATTGATAGATCGATAAATATATGGATGAATAGATGTTTAAATGAGGGCGTATGCGTGCTGTAAATTGCAATTCTCCACATTATTTTATGCCGCGTTATTATCAAATGTTGATGGCTAGATAGAGAAGAGAACGCAAGATAATATTTACCTTATTATTTTCGCTGCCGAATTTCGTTATATTTCAGATTGCTCATCATGTTTTGTTAACGAGAGAGAGAGAGAAGAGAGAGAGAGAGAGAGAGAGAGAGAGAGAGAGAGCGAGCCTGCAGTTTTACCGAGAGTGTAAGCGTAGAATTGCAAAGGTAATGCAATGAATAACCCATAAACAAGAATTTTCAGTTCCGCATCCTTTTTCTTTGACTTTCGTTGTCGGCCCATTCTTCTTCTCTCGTATCCGGCGAATAAAGCTCGCTCCAGCAATAGGCGTTGATGGTTTTGTGACAAATATTTACTCGGTCCCATCAGTGCCTAAACGCAAAACGTGAAATTCAACACTTTTAAACTTTGATAAATTATGCCAAACTTTGTACACGGTTGACGCTATCTGCCCGTGAGACGTGGGTGGCGTTCTGGACGTTGCTCCAGTATCCTGGGAGTTTTCCCCCACCCCCCATTCACCCCTGAGCGATGCATTCTGGAAGAGTTCCCTTATCCTTCGCTCTCTGCCGCGTCGCTTAACAGCAGTCCGGGAGGCTTTCCTCCGTAACGAAGTTTGATGGCCTGGTCTTAACTTTATGACACAAACGGAATCTAAGTTTCAGAAGTTTTCGTTATAGCCATGCGGTCCATTGGCATAGATTGGATTTCTGTCTCCCATTCGAAATTGACTTTGTAATTCTTTTGCATCGGGGTCATTGTATTAGTATTATTTGCTTGATATAATTTCTCATTCGCTTCTCGGCTATCACTGAGTTGGTGTATACATTGTATGGATATCAATTTATTTTACTGACCCCCTTTCTTTCTAAAGGAGTTTGATGTTATTTAATGGCGAGAATCTGGGAAGAGATATTTGCCTTCAAACGAGCGAAATACTTGAAACCTGACCTAAAATTACTGGAGCCGTATCTGGCGGTTCGACAGGTACGAAGATGGCTTCTGGCAACTGCCCCCCCCCTCCTCTCTCTCTCTCCCTCTCTCTCTCTCTCTCTCTCTCTCTCTCTCTCTCTCAACTCAACTTCCAGGCCATCTCTATAAAATGAATTTTCTCTCTTACGCCGCAGTTTTTTATTTGACTTACAACTGGAATTTTCTATTGTTATTTGGACTTCAACCATTTATAGAATTCGTCTTGCCAGGGTTTATGATATTTTCTGCACGATAACATACGACCCCGGTAGTAGGATATTGCACTTCTTAAGGAGTCTAAATAATAACTGGTTTGAGGAACGAGTAAGAAGAAAATTAATTTTACCTGTTTATAAGGCAGCTAAAGTATATCTTAGTTTAACCAGAGCACTGAGCTGATTAACAGCTCTCCTAGGGCTGGCCCGAAGGATTAGATTTATTTTACGTGGCTAAGAACCAATTGGTTACCTAGCAACGGGACCTACAGCGTATTGTGGAATCCGAACCACATTATGACGAGAAATGAATTTCATCACCAGAAATAGATTCCTCCACTTCTTCATTGGCCGGTCCGGAGAGTCGAACGCTGGGCCAACAGCATGCTAGCCTACCTCCACCCTCCAGTGAAGAGTTATAATGCAGTGACTGATAGTTTGGTCATTTTAAAGTAAAATTAGGCGGAAAAGTGCTCAGCACTCGGTTTCTCTTATTGATGAAAGATACTGTATAGGATGGCATTAGTTCGACCATGTATTAAAGTACAATTTCATGTGTACGAACATTTATTCAGTCATGAGGATTATAACCTCTTTTTAACCCAGAGCCAGTCCATATGATATTCCAGAATGAAGGTTTGTGCATCAAGTGAAATGTTTATTGTTTCATTTTAAAGAATAGAATGGTAGCTTATACATGGGATTGATTTTGTGCCTTGACTTCGCTCTACCCTTCATCTTCATCGTATTTCATCAGCACTTTTCATATTGTTTTTCCTCGCTAGTTTTAACACGTGAATGCAATTTGTTGCCCTATGTAAACCGTAGAGAGAATTTGCTTTACCTTATTAGTCTGTGGCTGATATTTTAATTTTGTTTTACTTAAGCTGGCGTGGTATTTGATTAACGCATTTATCTCTCATGGAAATGAGAGATAAATGCATTAATCAAATAAGTAAATACAAGTAAATATAAGTAAATACAGTGGTGACACCTATTTTGTTAACACTGTTGTAAATAGAATATGCTTATTTTTACTTTCGAATGTTGAATATCTGTTTATACAAGTGTGCGGGCTTTTGGATGACTGCGTGTTTACAAAATTGTCTTACATTTGTATAATAGCTTCTTTTTATTTATTATTTCCAAAATAGATGGATAGATAGGTAGGTGGTGAGTGGGTATTTCTTGTATTTGGTAATGCGATCTTTCTTCAAATTTGAAATATCCCCAAGATTTTAAAAGTTTGTCGTCCAATGACTTTTCAGAGTAATGAAGATTCACTAACTAAATTTATCACAGAACCATTAATTTTCGATAAGTACTTCGTATTTGCAGTCAGTTTAATAAATTTAGAAATTCTAATTTCAAGCATTTACGTCTTTTAGCGCTTTTTCTTAGTTAAACTTGTCGCTAGCCGTGCTTGTTGATGGCGTATGTTATATATAGTTATATATAGTTATATGGCATGACAAATATTGAAATCATTTAAGAAGAGAAAGCAAAGCTTTCCAGCAAACGCTGGCTAGTTAGTTTATACTAATTTTCGATGGGTTTGAAAAGCCTCTGTTGAATATTAGAAGGATTAATTTGTGTTTCTAAATGATGGCTAAAAAATTCTGTTGGTAACTGGTGAGTTCATTTTGATATTTAACGAATGGAAAAGCTTGTGGAGAATTCATATTCGTTTCGTCTTTGTGAGGTGGAAAAGCTTTTTTTTTTTAGGTTATTGGAGAGTTCCTGCTGAGTTCCGCAGGGAGAAAAAACTTTTGTTATCTATTAAAAAAATTGTACTGGTTTCTGTTCTGAATGGTGAGAAATTGAGCATTGGAGGGCTCATATCATTTTATAGATTCTAAAAGGTGTTAAAGGCTTCTGTTAGCTAATGAAGAAATTACACATGTCATAAGTTTAGAGAAACTTTTTTTTTTAGTCTTTTGAGATTTCTGCACCCGGAGGGCGTAAAAAGGCTTCTATTAGTCAGTGAAAATTACAGTAATTCTAAAGACAGAGTAACTTCCCGATGTCATCAGAGATTTCACATTAGATTATAAAGGGTGTAAAGGTTCTGTTGATGGTGACTAAGCTAACTTTAGCTCTAAAAAAGTGAAAAGCTTCTTATAGTCATTGGAGATTTTGAAATAGCTCTTACAGGCGCCTGTTGATCAGTGAAGAGCTACATTAGTTTGCAAGACCAGAAAAGATACTATCGGTCATTCAGGATTTCTTGAATTTCCAAAGGGTGTTTAAGGATTCTGTTTAATCGTTAAAGGTATCTACATTAGTTGTGAAGACAGTAAAGCTTCTGTTAATTGGTGAAGTTTTCATATTAGATTTTAAAGTAGTATTTGAGGCTTATGTTGGTCAGGGTAAAAGTCAACATTAGTTCTCATGACTGGAAAAACCTCTGTTAATAAGTGAAGAGATTACTCGCGTTCTAAAGATCGAGAAACATCAGTCATTGGTGATTTCATATTGAAGCTGGGGTTGAAAAGTCTTCTGTTAGTCAGTCAGAGCTTTCACCAGTTTTAAAGGCAGAAAAGGGTTTTTAGTCGTTAGAGAGTACATAAAGTTCCTTAAGTATGTAAAAAGGTTTTTGTTAGTGGTGCAGAGTATTACTAGTTCTAAAGACTAAGACAAACCAGTTGATTACAGGTTTTCATAGCTTCTGAACGGTGTTTAAAGCTCCAGTTGGTTAGGTAAGAGATTGCAATTCTGAGGCCAGAAAAGCTCCTGTTAGTTTTCCGACGTTTCACATTTGTTTTGAAAAAGTGTATGGGGCTTCTGTTAGTGATAATTTACGAGTTCCAAAGACCTGGAAAAACCTTTGTTATTCGTATTAGCATCTAGAGGTTGTAAAAGGATTGTGTTCGTCAGTGAAACGTTTACACTAGTTCTGAAGATAGAAAAAGCTTTTATCAGCCATCAGATATTTGGTATTAAGTTCTAAAGGAGAAAAAGTAAATTAAATTTTCAAGACAATTCTATAGACCGTCAAGGCTTTTATGATATTCATTCGAGATTTCATATTAATTTCTAAAGGATGTAAAAGGTTTATTGTAGTTACAGAAGAGCTAACACTAGTGCTAAATAACGAAAATGTTTTGATAATCTCTGAATATTTTATATTAATTTCTGAAGGGTGTTAGTTAGCGAAATGTTTACAAAGTGTTCCAAAGTGCAGGCAAGTTTTAGATAGTCTTTCGTTATTTCAGGCTTTTGAAGAATGTCAAATAATTTTTTTTTATGAATTTTTCACTAGTTCCAAAGACAAGGAAAGCTTTTTGTTTATCTCTGAATACATTGTGTTAGTTTCTAAAGGGTATAAACGATTTTCTTAGCAAAAAAGTTTACAATAATAATAAAAACTGGAAAAGTATCTGCTAGCATTAGAAGATTTATCGTTAATTGGTAATGGGTATAAACGAGGCCTGTTCATCAGTGAAAAGTTTACACTAATTACAAAAGCTGGAAAAGCCGTGATGACATTTACAAAGACAGTGCTATCGTCCGCGACTTGCACTCTGTGTCCCGATTAAAAGCGTCCTCAGGTCATCAGCAGTCATGACCTTCCTCGTGTAGATCTTACTTAATTGGGTAGGGGCTTGGGCGTGATTTATCTGCTTTTTGTGTTCTTTCTTTAGGCACTGACCTTTTCTCTTGCTGTGCTTCTCATTAACGGTCCTTAAACCTAAAGAAGGGGCATTTTATGGATTGTTACTTATTTAAGGTCAATGTTCACAAAATTGGAATCCATACCCGGGTCCATTTGACAGTAAAACGGACTAGATTTTCCACAAAGCTGATTATCCATCGTTTGATGAAGACGTAATTTGATGCAGATTTGGATGGCCATTGAAATGTTATGGGTTTTGAGTGACTTTTGCCCGAATATAATGAGATATCACATAAAATCGCTTGAGGCCGAGTTTCTTAGAAAATTATGCGGGAAGCGGCGCCGGCCCAATTCCAAAGAGAGTTTTATTAAATTCTTATTTTATTTTTTGTGCATTTAATGTTATTTATGGATAGTGATCTTGCTGATAAATTTCTGTTCGAAAATGTTCCACAGTCTGGTGCTCATGTTACAGATTGATTCTTTGCTCATGAGGAAGTTAAGCACGAGGATCTAAATCTAGGCCTGTATCCCGCTTGAACCTAAATCAGTATAAGACAGAAAAAATAACTTATTAGAGTTGTCGTTAGAGGAAATGTCTTGGTAAAAACATTATTACCTTTTTATTTGCATAAAACTTCAGACTAACAAAATGGCAATGTAAAAACATTATTACCTTTTTATTTGCATAAAACTTCAGACTAACAAAATGGCAATTAAGCGAAAACACTCTGTGTCAGTAAATAAGTTAAAGAGAGAATTTAGATGAGTTTTATAGTCAACTCTGCATATATTTAGAAGTATCTGAGAGTGGGGAAGAAGTAATACAATAAAGAGTGTTTTAGGCTTTTTTTCATAATTATATATTTATATAAATATAATATATATAATTATATATATGTATATATATATGTATATGTATATATATATGTATATATATATATGTATATGTATATATATATGTATATATATATATATATATATATATATATATATATATATATATATATATATATATATATATATATATATTAGTGCAGTGTTGGTTGATCTGTAAGTTCTTACCTTGGAAATGACACCTCTAACCAGGGACCAACACATACATACAAGAATGAATTTAAGGAGATTTATTTTGCAAGTAATGGAAGGGCTCAGGAGAGAAATTCCGGGTCTAAATTAATTCACTGTATTTACGTTAATCAGAAGAATCAATTACAAAGCTGTATATGCTGGGCTCTTGTCACCTTTCAAGCTAAATTATACAATTGATAAGATTTAAGAGTGCCTCTCAATAAAGACTCAGATATGACGAATAATACTGCATGAATAGCTTGACTGATGGACGTAGGGGAACAGTGGAGGTAGATGGTTCTACAGTGGTACACATACCCTTTCTGCAATGTATAGAGAAAGGAGCACAATCACTGATTACGCCAAAGAACTGACTAATCTTTACAAAGGGGAAATGCTGAAGGCTTTAGGAGCTGACATCTACTTATGATCAGATAAATTACTCTAACAGTGACAATTGATTACCAACAATGATTCTGGGTCTAAGTGTAATGCAAGGGGAAAAGGAAACAGAATGAGATAAGAATATAAGATAAACGACTGAACACCCCCCCACCACACAGTACCTTAATTCCTTAAGTGAAGATCCGTGGTTGCAGTGTCAATGGATTCTAAGACAAGTGGGACTTCTACAAATGGCACTTTAAGGTAGTATTTGGATTGTAGGTTGTCAGCCAGACAAAGAGGTGAGTGGTTGCTTGTTGATGAGGTATCTTACAGCAGGGTGCCACTGGGTCAGTGGACTGTCTGCTTCTGTCCTTGATGATCCTGGTTTGGCCTTATATGACCTCTGTTTCCTGCTGGTGTTTGCCACCTTGGGCATTCAGGTATATTGCTTCTTCGAGAGCGATTCCCATTAGTTTCCGCTGCAGGCAATTAACATGGTCACCTGGGAAGGAAGGGTCTGCCTGGAAGGAAGAGTTTTCGGCCAGCAGAGTCACAAAAACAGATTAAGGTAAACGCTTTTGGAGAGGGTTAACGAGCAGTTGTCAAATTTTAATTAATGTGGAGCATCTTAAGGTGTTTCTCCTTGGCTTTCATTGTGGGCTTCATAAAAGGAAGCACGGAGGGCTGGGCAGTAGTCATACTTCTAGCAGTATATATATAAGCCCTTCTCGGTCCTTGTAAGAATCCCCCTGAGTCCCGATGAAGTTGCAGGGCGCCATGACAGGACCAGCCAACGGTCATCTTCTCTCAGGTATGGAAGGAACCTTCCTCAAACCCAGAAACCCCCCAAAAGTTCGTTAGGATATAGCGTCACCTTTGCTGGCACTGACTGGCTGATAGGCCTAAGGAGAAGTGCCAGAGCCAATCACATCCAGGAGAGAAGAAATTGGGGGTTGTGAGGTACTAGAGGGCTGGAGGAAGATGCCCAAAGGCATCCTCTTGAAAAGTCAGTTAGGTTTTGTTCAAGTTAGGGGAAAGATGCACAGCTGAAGTCCAGGAAATTACTATTACACCTTGCATAGCTGACTACAATTTCTGGGTCAGTGAGTACCCTAATAAAAAAACAGTTGGGCTGAAAGCCTTATTTCAACAAGGAATTGTTGCAGATAAACACTTAGGGTTACTTTAAAGGGAATATATTTACAATTAAACACGTAAATCAGAAGACTGGGAAACGATAGGCAGGGAAAGTAATATTCTGCCTCAGGGATTAAATAATTCAGCAATTGTTCAAGTATTGAAGAATAAATGGGGGATCCTCTTGGAAGGGGCCCCGATGATGTGAGGGCAGTGAGGATGTCACTGCAAGAAGCACAAGACAAGCAGTT
>NC_089792.1:40559138-40594138 GCF_040412425.1 Macrobrachium rosenbergii | reverse complement strand
TAATAAATTTTCGATGGAGATTAAAGAGTTATTTCTTTAAGGTCATATTTTAAAGCAGTATTTATTAAAGCTATTCTGGCGTCAAGGTTGCTTTTCGAAACAATATAAATAAACCTAGACAAACTAGGAGCTTTGTCACAAAATGGAAGAACTTACACTAAACTTTTTTGTTGAAAACAAGGATTAGGTACTGTACGGCGACGGTATAGAGACTGAAAAAATGGAAAGGAATGCTCAGTCAGCTTAATGCCTGATGCTAGACATGGCTTTCTTCATTCCCTAATTAAATTTCTCTAAGGTTTAGTATTACATCTATATTTAAATAATTAACAGAGTGGCGGGGGTGATACGTTTAGATATTTTCATTATCCTGGGGAAATCTGGTGGAACACTGGAAATAAAGCTAGTATACTATGGCGATGCTGTTTAATCAGACCAAAGTTTGCTTTCCCTTGTCAGAAGTGCTCTAAACAGTATTAGGTAGAGTCGAGTGAGATGTTGCATGAGATTTAGGAAAAATAAATGAATGGGACCCTTTATAGAGTGGGATCCTCCTGTAACAGTAAAAAGAAAAACGTAATTCATACATTTACTAGAAAAGCATACCTTCATAACAACACCCTAATAGCAGGCTAAGAGGTATAACGGATGTTATGGTCAAATAGAAAGGTCGGAATTAACCATAGAAAGAACGTTTGCTGAGCATGCTACGTCTAAATGACCTAGACATAGTATGAGGAATGTTACTGTAAGTTCTTTGGGAAAGGACAATCAGAAGTAAATTGTCCAGGAAATTGCCTCGCAGAGCCCGTATTACCGATTAAATGGAATAATTAGATTTTTAAATGTTCTAAAATGAAAGTTGGGAATAAATCTGAGGTTTCAAGCTTTAGCATAAATTCGAACAAATTCGAGTTGCTAATCTTCTTGGAAATGTGAACACCTGAATGCCTTCAAAGACGTCATTCAAGAATAGTATTGAGAATAATCTGAAACAGATCCAGTAAATAAAGTTTATCATCATGCTTTTAGAGAGAGGAGGTCTGCAACGTCTATAATCTGTGCTCATCTGAGGGATTTGTGGTCTTTTGGACTTTGGTGTAATGATATGGTGAGCCGTTGGGTTAGTTGAAGGGCTAAGCATCAGGTTACGCTGACGATGAAAATAGCCTCCCATTATGAAAGAGAGAAGCAAGGACAGCACGATTAGGGCTTGTAATAGATTATTTGTAAAACAAGTAATTTTTGGATATGCGAATGAAGTTAGATTTAGCCCATTTTTTCCGTAGTTTTTATCAGTTATTGTAGTTTTGGGCATAAAAGGTTTTGAAGACTTTATGGAGCATGTATGAATAGAGTATGGAACTGCATGTATTTTATTTAATTTTTTACTTGTATGACTACATGATCTGTACCCTGGATCGAAGACAATATCATAGATCAATGAATCATTCAACCAGTCTTTGAATTTTCATGCTTGATAATACTGTTCATGTACTGAAGTCTTTCTACACGTAAATTATTCATCATTTTGGAAATCAGCTATTCTTGCACGTATAATTTTGCTCTCCAATAATTTTCCCCATCTTTTATAACTGCTATTGTATCAGCATACTATTCCAATACTCTGTAGTAAATATATTTTTCCTTTTACTTGGTATTCTATGTTCTTTTAGACGATCGCTCAGGCCAAAGAATGTGACTTCGAACATTATATTCTGAATGTTGATTTTGAAATAGATTTATCAAAAGCCAACGTGAAGGGGACCCTGAGAAAGCATTCCGAATATGTAACTCAACTTCCTTTTAATATTTAAATTTTCTCAAGCGATTTTGTAGTTATTCTGATCCTTAGTGCATGTTTAAACTCGGAAGTTTTCAGATCATTCAAAATGAAACAGGTTACTCGGCAGTGGTGTGAATTAAATTAGTATCACAATACTTATTTCTAATGCTAGATAATCGATGATAATCGAGTCATGGTTGTTAGAGTTATTTGTAGATAATAAATCTCAATGTGCATCCAACTATTTTTTGTGCACGAGAACGGTATGGGCTACGATTAATGAACTCCTCATTTAGATTGCTGTCGTCCAGCCTCGGTCTCACTGACCCTTATTTGAATTACGGTAACTTCCCCAGGGCAGTGAGGTGCCGTCTCGACTCTCTCTCAAGGTCTCCCACATACAGAAAGTCCAGACTAAAAGTTAGGAGTGGAAGCGTTCAGTCCGAATTGGTGTGTGAAGCATAGACCGACTGATTGATTTGTCTAAACTAAAAAATTGATGGATTGATGGCTTTCAGTCAGATCGGACTGTGTACTTTTGAGGCCTTCAAGACACACTGGGAAAAACGTTGATTCTGTTGAAACAGATCAGTCGAAATTGAGAACTTACTGACCATGTTCTGAGAGAAGCCCTTCTCCAATGCAAACTTATCATTTGGGATTGATAATTCCGAACTGGGGGTTGGACTGCGGCAATTTTTGACAAACTGGTTACCCCAGTATACTGTAAAAGATTATCTTAATATCATTCCCTAGATGTCAAAAGTCTCCAATATAGTTTATAAAATGTAGACTTGGCTATGTGACTTGTCTATTTTAAAGTTTTGTTTCCTTTTAAGGTGATGCTTTCTGTACCATATTTTTCTTATTTTGAATCAAGGTTATCTTTGTTTCACCAATATCTGTAGCCTGAGTGTCACTTCATAAACTCCACCCCCCACCCCGGCTGCACCCCACGTAGTTTTAATCCTGCTTGGACCTGTTTTTTTTTTTTGACGTTTCAGTTTTTTTTTAATGCAAAATCTCCTTAACTGACACCTTTGCTGCTTCTTGAGCTTCGACAGTTTTCTTTGGAATTTTTCTACTTGGTCCTGAAACGCCAGCTTTCTTTGGAATTGTTTTTTTTTTTAGTTTTCTGTAAAAGAAAACTATTGTCCTGTGTGTCCATCCGCGCTTTTTCTGTCCGCCCTCAGATCTTAAAAACTACTGAGGCTAGAAGACTGCAAATTGGTATGTTGATCATCAACCCTCCAATCATCAAACATCCAAATTGCAGCCCTCTAGCCTCATTAGTTTTTATTTTATTTAATATTAAAGTTAGCCACGATTGCGTCTGGCAGCGCTATAGGACAGGCCATCACCGGGCTGTGGCTGAAAGTTTCATGGGCCCCGAGTCATACAGCATTATACACTGTACAGAAAACGTTTGCGCCGAAGAAATTTTGTCGCATTTTTAATTGTTGTCTATAGTTTCTCTGCACAAGCACATCAAGATATTCTGTTTTATTTTCTCATCTGTGCTATTCTTTGTCTTAGTCCTTCTGGGTATGAAACGTGAAACATTGCATTGTATTCAATCTGCGCTCAGCGCATCCGAGTTCGACCAGAACAAGCGCTGTTGCCTTACATCAACTCTTGTAAGCGGTAAATTAAGTTTATTTAGATTGATGTACTTGCTCTCAGTTTGTCAACCTTTGTAACTCCCGTGTCCAGACAGGACAGTCCCTTAACTTTCTGTATACCACTGGATACTCTTTTATGTGTGATTGGCGTTTCTGTTTTTGTTCTTTCATTCTTTTATGGAGGTTCTTTATTTTGTTTTATTTTGCATATAGCCAACCATTCATGCTTCTGCCTGTTGTAGAATATGCCTTCAGGCATTATAATACATACAGTATCTTTCAGAATTTAAACTGTAGTTTCGTCTCCTGATTAATCATTCTTTCTGCTTTTGGTAATTGCTTTCCAAGTAATGCGGTATCATTTTGACAACAATAGTTTGCTATAGTTCGTTTTCCTTTCTTCAAACCATTTGTAAATTCATTTGATAAAGGACATCGCCTTAAATTAACTAAATAAATATATAGCTGTTTTCAGCATTACCTGCTGTGAAATTAGTGTTTACAAAATTATACCGTTTGTCTGGAAATGCGACCTTACCTCTCTATTCGCTAATGGCTTTTATTCCCATTCGTTTAACATGATCCTGTTTCAATTCAGCTGCAGGAGCTCCCTCGTCTAATTTTGGGAAGATTGGGCAACTCTTTATCCCTTGCCTCATGGGGTGAGTCAGATTCATCAAATGCTGCTAAAGTACTTTTGTCCGTGTACACAAACCACTTTTCTTTGCACGAAGAATCAGTTTTCTCCGGTATTCCGTGGCGGGTTTTGCGTTTCGAACGAAACTTGCTTGTATTTTGCTGTGCCTCTGTTGTAGAGATGCACATCATTACATGTTTTTTTTTGTTATATTCGCCCAACTTTGCGAGCCTTGAACCCCTGTGAAGAAACAAATAAACCCCAACACCCGTGTTAGGATTCTAACCCACCCACGACTTAAGAGGGCATTGTGGGTATTACATATACATGTATATCTGGTAAAAAAGTGATCAGGAAAAAATGATTATATATATGTATAACTGTACACATATATATATTATATAATATAAATAATAATTTTTTTTTGCTGATCACTTTTTTTACCAGATACATATGTATAATGTAATACCCACAATGACCTATATATATATATATATATATATATATAATATATATTATACTTCTCAATACTCTCCTCTTTAATCACTTTCTGCTCGTAATTCTTTCCCCTTACCTGTTCTCTTCCTTCCTCTAGCATTACCTATTACAATTTATTCTCTGCGTTTGATCCCCTCGCCAATTTACCGTTTTCTCCTTCGTCTTCCACTCTCTCTCTCTCTCTCTCTCTCTCTCTCTCTCTCTCTCTCTCTCTCTCTCTCTCTCTCTCTCTCTCTCTCTCTCTCTTGACTACCGTTCCTTTAACGGTGTTATTCATTACCTTTAATTACCTTTTGATAACCCTCTTTCATTACTAATGACCATGTAATTCCTCTTTCGTCTCCCCTCGTCTGGGGCTCGTTAGGTCTCGACCGGTCTTAAAATGGAAGATATCCTATTGAATGTTAACTGTGCTCGGATCTTGTTCATTCATTCCATTTCCCTAATTCCCTTGTTTCACTTGTCCTTCGTTTAGCCAGTTGCCCTATTTCCGTTCCCTATTCTGTGTTTTCGTTTAGCTTTGTTTGAATGTTTTTTTTTTTTTTTTCGTTAACGTCTATTTTTGTCATAACTTTTATCTTTTTCTGTAGTATTATCTGTTAATTGTCCATTTCCCCAACATGCAAACTAAACGAATGAGTTTTCCAGTAGGCCTACCCTTCCTCGATGTTTTATTACTTCCTTCCCTTTCCTCGTTCGTTCCTTTTAATTTTCTTAACAGGCTTCCTCCATTCCCGACTTGCCATCTTTATATTCCCTCACCTGCTATTTCCTCACCTTAAACCGATCTTCCTCCTCTTCTTCTTCTCCTCCTCCTCTTCCTCCTCCTCCTCCTCCTCGTCTTCCTGCTCGTACAGCTCCTCTCCACCAACACATACTCTCCGAGGAATAGTTGTGAAGTCGGTATTAAATTACCATGTAATTACTTGACTAAGAAGATTACCGGAGGTCACGTTGAGGGGTCCGGAACCTGCGGCCGTAGATACCTGGAGGTAGGATTTATATAAAAGGGAAGCGGTTTCAGGGGAACATGACGATATTAAAAAAGAGAGAGAGAGAGAGAGAGAGAGAGAGAGAGAGAGAGAGAGAGAGAGAGAGAGAGAGAGAGAGAATTTTCGATCGGCAATAAGAAAGAGGTTTAGGTAACTGGAATGGTTAAGAATTATGTAGTAATATCCTTAATATAGTATTCATATTCACAAAGTGCTTGATTACTGGAATGGGAATTGTCATCATAGAGGAACTGAACTTACGACCGTAGATTTCGTACCTTAAGCTGAAAATGCATCTTAAAACGGAGATTCGGAATGGTAGTGTTATTCAGACGCAATGGATATTTTGTTCCGGTTGTAACCTTTTGTTGCGTGATCAAAGTTTCAAATTAATTTTAATCATGGAGCAATTATGCTTAAACTGATCATTTTAACCGATGTAGATACCTCCACATTTGAGCAATGGTCATTCAAATATTATTCCTCATTGATTTATAAATTCATATATATGCCAAGTTGAAATAAACTGTTGATGTTAGCTGCACTTCAAACGAAACCTTAGGTTATAATTTCAATGACTGCATCAATTATGGATTTGTTATACATGTTTATCAATTATATAAAATACCTGTCCATTTCTAATAATCACGGATATGTTATTGCCTCGAGAGCAGCTCATCTAGGCATGATTCTCTTTATACAGTGACTATCAGATATGTTAATAAAATTCGGAATCGTGATAAAAAGCGGGGGTGAAAACAGCCATCTTAGTGAAGAGGAGTAAGGAAATGGTATTAGAGAATCTGGCATTATGAGTCGTGGGACTGATGGATTATTTTATTTAACTGGCGTGACAGCTTCAGCGGTCATAACGCCGTCGCTCTGTAGGAGGCAAGAAGTTCATTTCGTGAAGTAGGTCTGCCAAATGAAAGTGAATTGAATTGTGCGTCGTGAGAGGCTAGGTATCCCGATAACTGTAACGAGCGCCCAAAGGGTTGAGTCGCTTAGTGGAGCAACCCGTCATTAGCACTGAGTTTTGAGAATGTTACACATGAATATGTGCTCATGTTAAGTAACAAGTAGTTTTGAGAATGTCCCTGACGTAGGGATATATGCAACATCATAATAAGTAGTGATCTCCATGACAAATGCAGTGCTTACCATAAAATGTTTTAATAATAATGCGTTGCTAATAATAATAATATCCGGGCCAGCATCACCACTGGTCACTACGCAATGACAGTATACAGAATGACGGCACCTTGTTCTGAGCTTTCATGGCGGGACAAAAATAATACAGCCTTAACTTGGGGTCGGGGCTTGCAGTCTCATCCCTCTCTTGTATTTCCTGCATTTTGATGGTATATGTACATTAGTGGTAATAGTGGCCTTAATAATGTGATAACGAGTAACAGTAGTACAACAAAATGCTGGCCATGATTAGCCCACCTTTGAGCATTTAAAACAAAAAAATCTCAGTTGAAATGTGGAATTAGAAAGTTTCCCACCACATCGATAATTGGGTCGAGAAAATCTTAAAATTTATTCTATGAATAGAATGTTAGTTGTATCAAGGTTGTACCATTTAACATTTTTTAGCATTGAACCTTTTCTTTATATCTTTATCGTTATTTATTTTAAAAACCTTGGGCTTCCAGGCTTGGGGACAGTTTAGATTGATATGAGTAATTATTCGTACATTTTGCCTTCCAGATTTGTTGCAGTATGACCCTCTGACTCAAGTTTAAAAACCTTGGGCTCTCTCTCTCTGTTTCTCTCTTTCCGCTCTCTGTAAATCATACTGAAAATCTCTTGCCTCCACTCTCTCTTAATGTCTGTCTTTTTGTGCTCTCCACAGTTGAACCACCTTTTCTCAATTGATTACAACAGCTCTCCTCCAGAAGTCCTGTATGTAATGATTTATGAATATTGATTTTATTCTTATTTTATATTTTATTCTCCTTGCCTCCTCCTCCTCCTCCAGTTTCCTCCCTTGTCCTGTAGGTCTTCCTCCTCCTCCACCACCACTTTCATTTCTTTCTCTTTTCCATCGTTGAATGCTTCTCCTCCAGGGTGCACCTGAACAACAGATCTTCTTAGCTTCAGTAATTAGATAAAAGAGAGGCTTTATCAGTTGCATGATAAATCACGGAGAGAGAGACACACACACTTAATGCTCTGAGAGGAGGGAGGGAGGAGAGGAGGGATGTGAGAGTTGGGAGGGGGAAGGGAAGGATGAAGGACTTCTGAGTTTTTAGATAGGGAGGAAAGTCAAGAAGAGCTATCGTTGTTTGGGACAAGACGATATTTATGACCATGATAACCGGTTGATGTTCCAGGTTTGCTCTTCCAGAAAGGGGTCGAGTCAGTCACATCTCCAATGATTATCTTGTAATGGAGAATCAGGGTTATGCCTTGCTGGAAAAGAAGGAATACCCTGAAAATTTACGGGTAAATATTTAATGTTGAAGTGGTTGGGACCGGGGGTTTGAATGGATGGGTGGGTTGATCATGTTAAACCGAGTTAGTTAGGAAATGATAAGACCCAGAAATGAGGCCAGATAAAGGAAACAGTTCAGTAATTGGAACAGAAGAACGCACAAATGCATTGGGAAAATATTTGTTTTGAGCAAATTGATAACCGGTTTCAGGCGGGTTCACCTTGGTGAGTGCCACCTGCATGTTGAATGTCATTTGATTTAGCAGTAGTACAACAAAATGCGTGGCTGTAGCTCACCTTTTAGCATTTAAAACAAAAACATCAGTTGATGTGAAAAATATTCCTCAAAATCTTAAAATGATGTAAATGGTGATTAACGTTTTCATTGAACCTTCTCTGCTCCTACGATAATTTTGGACCAGGTTGATTTGAGTATATCTCATTTAATTCCCGTTCCTCTTTTTTATTTTATTTAGGTTTTTAAATATTCTTTGTGAAAACGATATTAAACGGGAAAATTTCTTTCTCTTTCCAGATGTTTTATCACCTAGTTTATATTGTAATCCTTGACATTTAAAATTAGGAAGGGAGGGAGAGTGAGCCAGAACTAGTTCCTTAGAGGGAGATAGGGAAAAAGCAGAAACTTATGAAAAGTTTAACCATGATAACCGGTTGATGTTTAACTCTTCCAGAAGACCACTGGGAGCCCTGCTGGATTAACAGCTCTCCTTAATGGACTTGGGACCGGGGTTTGGGGGGGTATTTAGACTTATTTTACCAGAAATGGGCCAGATGAGAACCAAGTAATGTCACCTGGCAAATTGATAACCGGGACCTACTACACCTGCAGTTATTGTGGAATCATCATTATCTATTATATTCCTCAATGATGTAAATGAATTCTTTGGTGTACGTTAATTCAATAAATTCCTCATTTAATTCTTCATTTAATTTCGGAAACTTTTGAACGATATTAAACGGCCCAGATGTTTTATCATAGTTTATACTGTAATCCTTGAGAACGATTACTACACGAACTAGAACTGTTGAAACCTATAGCTTTACTGTTGTCATATCCTTATTTTCGGTATCTTTTATTCGATTATTTTTATATTCATCTCTCTCTCTCTCTCTCTCTCTTCTTATTGTTGTCTCTACTCTACTTGTATTCCTGATTTTATCGTATCATCTTAGAGGTGGGAATATTTGGAAAATGCTGCATGAATAATCGTGGAATTGAATTTTTAGGTGTTCATGATTTTTTTTTTTTTGGGGCCTTGCTTAAATCGCTTTATGGTGTATAAGACAGACAACTCCCCATTCTTCATCAAGAGTGGATCAAACTACGGCGATGGTAAGTTGTTTGGATTTCATTTTAATCCGTAAGGAGCTCTCCAAGAAAAAAATATTTGTAAAAACGAACCATCGTTAGTGCGTTCGATCTCACTCTGGCCTTTAAATCCTAGAAGGAACCCTCAGACCGGGTGATTAATTACCGCCTTCGTTATGGGAATTATACTGAGATGGATCCTGAATTTCAAGAGCCATATTTTAAAGACCTTTGTTTCTTCTTTCCTTCAACTTATATTAATAAAAAAAACAACGCTACTTATCAAGAAGCTGAAGAATTTAGTTTCGAAGATGAGGTTGATAAGAATCTAAGTGAATCAGAAGTGTGATATTTTCTTCCAGACTTTGTTTGGGTTTTATGCATTTTATGTCGGTCGCGGTGCTCTTTCCAGAGGGTGGAGATTGAATTTCCATTTCATTAATTATTTCAAAATAGAATTTCGCAAATTTTGATTCCTCTCTTTTGGCGTTTTTTTTTTCTGTGCTGCTTTTATGGAATCGCCGAACGAGAATCTGTTCATTATTTTCCCCCTGTTATTCTGGAGTGTGAGACTTATATTAAAATTTTTATTGATTTATTTATAATTTGAACTTATTTTCGAATTTTTACTTCAGCACACGACAAACGGAGTAATTTTTGTTGAAAAAACGATGTATATAATGACTAATTTATAAATGTGTGATGTATGGCATTATATCTGAATGGATGTATTTTGATTTTATGTAACTAAACGACTAATTTGAATGTTGTATGGTTTTCTTCGGTATATTTACCGAAGCTTTCGATACGATTCTCCCTATCATCTTCTTGCCTATTAATCAACTGACTTCAGTATAGTTTTCCAACTCTGGTAATTAATTTTTCCCCTACCTTTCCTATGTGCTACATATCTTGTAGTCGTGCAATCACTTCTTTTTCGAAAAAACTATTGGTTTTTATATTTCTCTTTTATTCTGTCAGATAATACCAATCTGTGTTCAACAAGCAGTATCCGTTCATTGAAATTTGTTGAAAACGGTACATTTATTTATGTGCTTGAGTTACGCATGCTTTGTGGAGAGAGAGAGAGAGAGAGAGAGAGGCGCTTATTCATAACTAATGTCAGTCATAAGTCAGCTTGATAATGTCTATTAAGGTTCACTTGAACTCTGTAATTAACAGGTAATTGTATGCATTCTATTTAGTTTACTCATGAGATTACGTAGCCTGCTTTTGATCTCTGATATGCATTTTTTAAACGTTAATTAGTGTGTATAAATAGCGTATGGCTTTCTCTTTAGGGACTTAGTCTTTTGAAAAAGTAGTTGTTTCATTCTGCATGTGATAATAAATGACCACAATCCTTTCCCATTTGCATAACGTAAATCTTTTATTTTTCCATGTGTAGAAATTTAGGTCCCTCATTGAATGTGGACTTAGAAAAGCTATAAATTATGTTAATTTATATACGGTGTATTTTCAAGTATTACAGACATTCTGAAAAATTGGTCGTATACCTTTATAAAATTTATAATAGCATTTTTATATAACTCCTATGGATCAGTTTACACTACAAGATATTCTTTGTTGTTCCAATAGGTAATTTATATAATCAATTTGTATGATTTTGAAATTTCATAATGTTTGTTAATGATTTTGAAATTTCATATATATTTATTATATATATATATATATATATATATATATATATATCTGTGTGTGTGTGCATTTATAAATATACATTATATGCATATATATATATATATATATATATATATATATATATATATATATATATATATATGTATATATATATATATATATATATATATATATATATATATTATATATATATATATTTATATAGTCAATTTGTTTGATAGTCATTGATAATTTCTTTGTTACGCTGGTCCGCCCATATTTCCCCAAAAGGTCAAGACAATTGAATCAAAAACCTGATGCGTTTTAACCCAGTCTGGAAGAAAAAGAAGGTAATGACAGAAAGTTACAGTAAATTTCCGTTACATATTGTAAATTGTCAGTGTAACATACTAAACATGTAATATTGTCAGTGTGAATTTCTAGTAATTTTGTAAAATCTGCAACGCCTCCACGTATCATACCCTGTTTATCTTAAAATATGCCTAATACCACCAATATCGATACCATAACATCATCCGGCTTGAAATCCAGGAGAGTGCTAACATTCATCCACCATCATCCATTAACCAATCCAGGAGAGGCCTAAAGTTTGTCCTCCATCGTTCAATATCAAATCCAGGAGAGATCTTTCTTTTATCTACGATTGTTCTCTTTCCATTCCAAGAAAACTCTAACCTTTAGTCACCACATCCAGCGTCCAATCCTGGAGGGGTTTAACCTTTGCCCGCCATAATCAGGCAGCCAATCTGCAGGAGCTCTAACCTTAGTACACCATCACTCACTATCCAGTCCGGGAGAGCTCTAGTTTTGGTCTTTTAACGTCCAGCATCTAAGCCGGGAAATGCTCAGACATTCGTCCGTCATCATCCAGCATACGATGTTGGAGTCTTAACCTTTAGTACCCGATGTCCAAAGACCGGTCCAAGCAATAAAAGAGAGGTGTCCAGTATCTGATCTAGGAGAGGTTTTCGCTTTTGTCTGCCATCGTCCATTGTCTGTTCGATGTTCAGTATCTACACCATTCCACCACCATCCAGTATCCAGTCCAGGAGGTTTTTAATCTTTGTCCAGCATTAACCAGTGTCCAGTTCATAAGAGCCATTTGTCGTGTCCAGTTCATCTGTCCAGCATTATCCAGTGTCCAGTTCATAAGAGCTCCATTTGTCCAGTTATCCAGTGTCCAGTTCACCTTTGTCCAGCATTATCCATTCCAGTTCATAGAGCCCCTTTGTCCAGCATTATCCAGTGTCCAGTCAATATCCAGTGTCCAGGAGCTCCCTTTGTCCAGCATTTTGTCCAGTTCATAATCTTTCGTCCAGCATTATCAGTGTCAGTTCATAGGCTCCCTTTGTCCAGCATTATCCAGTGTCCAGTTCATAGAGCTCCTTCGTCCAGCATTATCGAGTGTCAGTTCATAAAATCCTTTGTCCAGCATTATCAGTGTCAGTTCATAAGAGCTCCAACACTCTTTAACCGTCGTCTAGTATCCAATCCGTAGAGCCTATAACACACCTACCATCGTCCTGTATTCAATTCAGAGATCCAACGACCTGCCCCACCGTTGCCTATAGTCAGGTTTGCAGAACTCTGACCATGTGTTCCTCGACTTTCAGTGAATATTCCTGTAGAGCTTTATCTTCTCTGACATTGTCCAGCATCCAGTCCAGGAAGCTCTAACCTTTGCTCACCTTTTTCAATATCAATTCAGTAGAGTTCTAACCTTCTTTCGCCATCGTCCCAAGTCTAATCCAGGATGGGTCTTAACACACGACGCCATTGTCAGTATCAGTCAGGATAACTCTTTAACTTCGTCCAGCATCGTCCACTGTCTACAATGGCGATCCATGAACGCAATCTCCAGCCTGTTTCTCTCTCTCTCTCTCTCTCAACCAATCGAGCCAGTACACTTCTTGCTCACAGTTTCACGGAAAGAACGATGAGGATTCTTCCTCCCACCCCTCCTTCTCTTTCGTTTGACGGAGGGATTAGTAAGAAAACGACTGCGGTGGTGAATTTTTGAGAGGTTTGCGAGAAAGTATTAAAACGCACAGCATATTCTAAATGAAGCCTCAAAACTTGGGAAAATATTCTAAGGGCCAAAATTTTGTTTTTGTTTGTCATTGACCACCTCTCTCTTCATTCAACTGTCGCATTAAATAATGGTAGAGAGAGAGAGAGAGAGAGAGAGAGAGAGAGAGTGGAGGCCCAGAGTAGTAGAGTAAGTAAGGTTTGCAGGTATTAGGCCCGGTAAGGCGATTAAAGCGAAGCACTCCAGAACACACTGAACCGAGACCAGCTCAGTCTCTTGTCGCAGCCAATGTTGTCAGTTGAAAGTTTTCTCCTTTCCCCCTTCTCCCCCCCTCTCTCTCTCTCTCGTTATTCATTTGGCTCTTCATATTGAATTGTAGTTACTACGCAGTCTTTCTTTTCTTTTTCTGTCGTGGTTTTGTCAGATTCCTCCCATCTTTCTCTCTCTCTCTCTCTCTCTCTCTTACATTCTAATCCTTCTTTGCCTTGCGTATGGGACCTTGCAGTCTCCAATCTTGCCCAGAGTATTTTCTCGAAATTCAGTGTTGTCTTCTTGTGATCTTTCTCCCGTCCTCGCATCTATTTATTGCACATTCCTTTTCGTCTACCTTTCTTCTCCTCTCTAACACCCATTCATTTGTATGTTCATATTGAATTGTTCATTTATTACATTATTTTTTTTTACCATTTTATTATCTCTCCGTTGCAGTTTTTTCCTTGCGCTGACATTTCTTTCCCCAGTTATTTTTATCAGAATTTTTGTCTTTTTATCTGCATTCTATACTCTTCCTTATGTTTTCAAAGCCGATCATGTCTTTGTTATTGTTAAAGATGAGTCTGCAATCTTGTGAAGAGTTATATTTTTTATTCTTATCTCTTTCAGACTGTCCTGTTTATCTTTATCTCTAAATTGCACATTCTTTTCGTCTTACCCTTTCTTCTCCTCTCTAACACTGGTTATATAATATATATATTATTATTTATATTTATTACACGTATTTTTTTTTTTTTTTTTACTCTGCTATATATATCCTATTTTTCCCATTGCAAGGGCGGAGGTCCAAATGCGCGTTTTTTGACATTTTTGGTTATTTTCTAGGGAAGGGTAATAGCCCATTCTGACCATTTCTTTATTTTTTCAACCAGATCCACTGTTGTATGTAATTGTAAAATATATATATATATATAACAGTATGATTACGTATATATTACACATAACGTTCTGTGATGAACAAGCTATTAAAAATCAAATAAAAAGAATATATAGAAATATATATCTTATTGTATATATATATACGTATATATTCATTGAATTTTTAAATTATTTTAAATTGAAGAAATGTTCTCGAGCAACAAGCTATATAAAAACAAATATATATATAATATATATAAATAAGGTCTTGCTTGTGTAAATGTTGTATTATTCACTGTAATTTATGTTGTTTGTATTGTATGTATGTATATATGTCTGCCTTCTGTATATATATATATATATATATATATATATATATATATATATATATATATATATATATATATATATATACTATATATATATATATACACACACACACAACAACACAGAGCTTTTTTTACTCAGTTAATGTAAAACAAAACAATATTTGTTAAAGTCCTCAATACCAACAGGTGGTTTCAATTTGCATCTAAATTACAAAAGGTTTTTATCAACCTCTGAGGATAGACACGCATTGATGCTGTACAAAAACTGAGTAAGAGAATTTATTGTAGACATAAGTGTATGAAATTATCCAAGTTAGCTGTATGGCACATTTATGGTGAACGACTAAAGATAATAGTTAGTTTTTCCTCCCACTGAAATATACCTTTGAAAATGGTTCTTTAACCTTCAGTGACAATGTTTTCATATCGTAGACAGATTTTGTTTTGGGAGTGAGGCTTTTCGTTGTCAATCGAGGATACTAGTTGCTTGAGCTTTGCTTCACAATTTATTGGAATGTCAGAGAAGGAGTACGAGTTATTTACTGAAGCATATTTCAGTAACAAATATGCATAACACACTTTCCATTCCGAAAGGCAGGAGCGAATGACAAGGGAGATGCAACGAAAGCGCGGACCTCTTTCAGGTTACGAGTAATTGTTCTCATTGTTGTAATTTCGTCCTACGGTTTTCAGTCTTTGTCATGTAAATGAAATGAAAAAAATTGATAAAAGGAATGTCAGAGATGAAGGCTTTGTCATATGTTCCAGTGAATATTAATTCACGATTCTTCTATTAGACTGAAAGTAGTTTGCTGCAAGTTGAACTTTGCCCTCTGTCAACCAGGCAGCAATAACCTCAGGAGAATGGTTCTTCACCGACGTGCCGACCTTATACAGTATGACTGCATTAAAGCTATTCCAGTTCTCTTGGAAATTTTTTACTGAGGGTTAAATTTAAATAATTTCGCAACCGAAGGAAGAGTAAAACAAGTGAATAGTTCTGTTGTTTTAGCACTTCACCGAAACGAGTGAAATGACTTTCCAGCTTCTTCTCAAGTATTTGAAACGACGTATGCAAATGAAACCCTTCAGTATTTTTATTTATTCATAAGAACATGAGTTGATGGAGCAGGACGGATGCCGAGTTGGGGTGGTGGAGGGAGGCTGCAAGAAGCGTGTCTGTCCCGTTGTCCGCAACCCCTTCCGTTCTATTCACGTTCTAAACCGATTAATATCGAGATTTGGTGAAAATAGCCGACCTTTTCATTTCGGTTTCAGCCTCTGGGGCTCGCTTGTTTACCCTCTTGTCAAAAGAGATAGACGGACGAGGCTGGGGGAGGCTGGGGAGAGAGAGAGAGAGAGAGAGAGAGAGAGAGAGAGAGAGAGAGAGAGAGAGAGGATGGATGTTAAAGGTAGAGAAGAATAAATTCTTTTTCTCCGTTTTGAATCAGTTAAGGACTCAAACATGGTTTTGTTGTTAATATTGTTATTGTTACTGCTTACCTGCACATATTCGTTATCTTCTTGATTCAGATTTTTGCCACTTTCTCAAAATTCTCCTGTATTTTGTTTGCATCATAGTTCTGTTAATATTGACGATGACTGCTGACGGATTTTAATTTCATTTTAAACCGTTGTTAACCAGTGTCGTTTATGAAACTATATACAAGTCGTTGTTTATATACGTTTTAGGTATTCTATCATTTATCTTTTCCATTTTCTCATTCCTCATTTACAAGTCATGTTTTACTTCTCCCTTTTCCCCACTCCTAACCCCCCATTCTTTTGCCCCTCGTTTTTCCCTATTATTCTTCTCTGGTTATCGATTTCCCATTGACCGTGTTTGCCCGTGTGCAGGGATGAAGGAGGGGAGGGAGAGGAGGGAGGGAGGAAGGGGAGGAAGGGGGAAATCGATAGGAAAGGTTGGGCAACTTACCGACTCTCGATGTAAACGGTAAAAGGTGAAAGGGAAGACTGAAAGACAGACAAGAGCCAGAGCTGCTCTGGTTACAGTGTGTACAGACTCTGCTCACAGAGAGAGAGAGAGAGAGAGAGAGAGAGAGAGAGAGAGAGAGAGAGAGAGAGAATGGAGAGATAGATAGAGAGAGAATGAATGGTTAAATCGAAATAAAACGTGGAGCTTTACAAAAAAGAGTTTTTGCCAGTTCCAAAAAAAGAGAGAGAGAGAGAGAGAGAGAGAGCAGACTGTTTGAATGGTTGATAATATTAATCAGAAAATAAGATGTGGAGTTTCTACAAAAAGAGAGCTGTTTAGTACGCACAGATTTTATTGAAAGAGAGAGAGAGAGAGAGAGAGAGAGAGAGAGAGAGAGAGAGAGAGAGAGAGAGAGAATGAATTTGGATGATTTAATGTGCCTGATTGTTCTTAACAACATAAGAATTATCTTCACAAATATGTATACATCTTTACAATTATGTATACAAGAGAGAGTGCAGGTAATTTGTTTGGTATATTAATCGAAATGACATGCAGTGTTGATGCATGTGCTTACAAGTATTGGTATTCTTGGAACTAAGTCTGTTCTTGCCTGATCAGTAATGGTAGCCTAATCAAGACTGTATGTATATAGGTTCTCGGAATGACCAGGTAATGTTTACATGTGTACAGTATGTAGACCTTGGAATTTGAAATGACACACACACACGTTTTATATGCAGGTACAGAGATATCCGGAGCAAATAATGAAGTCTTTGTTTTAAGTACTTATGTATACATACACATACCCACCTGCGCACATTATTTTCTTTCATCTCTGAATGTTTACTTTTCATCAGGATGTTTTGTTGCTTTTGTTGAAACACGATATGAAACAGTAATGCAATTTGCGTAGGCTTTTGTTAGTGACGCTCAGAATATACGAATTTGCTTATTTCAGGTGGGTTTTGTCATTTCTGAATGGAATATTAATAGCTTGTCACTTTTAGGATTATTTTCCTTTTTTAGCACACCACCATGTTTTAATTTTCGTGCTATAGGATCATTTTTTTTTCGCTTTGTCTAAAACGAACGCGTTTTTTGGAAAATATGGCACCTTTTATGAAGCTCCTTGCTTTGTAGCTACTATTAGCCATTATTATATCTTGATTTATCTGTCACAAAAGCATCTCAGAAATAAACATTGATATTCATGAAGCTGGTTTTATTAATGTAAACATGTACAGGGCTATAGATAATACTTTCTCTCGTTAGTTGTTTCTGTGAAATCGGGTTTTGGTTTTTCACTCTTCATAAGGTTAGTGCTTGAACCTTTAGACACATTAGTACATATACTGAGGCAGATAAAGACATAGTATAATATCAACAAGCTGGTTTTATTAACATATTAAAGCCCATGTGAGATTTCATTAATTTACTTTTTCTATTATTGTAACTCATTTTTGCTTTGGTGTCCTACATATTATTCCACCCTTTATACTATTATTTGATAAGTTTATGCGATGCATTGTTTATATATATTGGAAATTTTTATTTTGGTTATTTTTATGAATACTGTTATAATAATGCTTGGTAATGTTCAGTTTTTACTGTTTTATTTGAAAAATAATGAAGTATGCGTTTCTTAATATATTTCAACGATGTATCTTCCTGTTATATATTTGTTATTAATTGTATTTCTCATTTGAATGAATTTACGATGATTTTTTTTAATGATCGTAAAATATATTTCATTCCTCGGCATCCATTTTCCGACATGATCAAATGGTGGCACCAGAACCTGTCTTCGTGAAATTCTTATTGTCTTTATGTTGCCACTTCGTAAATAGAAGCATGCAGAGGAAAGACGAATAAGGTGCTTTGTTTCGAATAATAACACTCTGTGTGAAAATTATCATCTATTTATATGCTTCTACGTAGTGACGGATGTGAATAGGCACCTGAGAGGTTCGTTATCTTTCCGAAAACGTTTAATAATGATAAGAAATCAAACAGCGTACAGTAGAAAAACAAAGCCCAATCAGCGTCCAGCTCTGTAAACAATCAGCCAATCGGCTTGGAAGGCCTTGCGGTCATCTTCCGGTAGACACCCATCAGGACAGCAGAGCAAAGCTAATGAATGTCGTACACCTGGATTATTGATAATTTGTCGCTATTCAGTCGATACCATCTTTCTTTGCAATCTGGCGTGCTGACGAATGTCGTTCAAATTTAGAATAGACTGGGCAACATTTTGGTCGGCAGGATCACTCGAGTTCATAACAAATGATTCGCCCACCCTGAATAAAGTATTCCATTTTCTCAAAAGCCTTTCCAGTGGGAAGCCAACCAATCATAATGATGTTGGCGGTCTCACGCTGGCGCTTTAGCCATTCAACGAGCTCATTCGATAGGGGAGGGCGTGGTCACAGCCAGGTATGGCTGGCTTCTACCTGTTCAGGCCCGATCGAACTTTCAGCCTCAACAATTAAAAAAACCCGAGTTGCCATTTGTTCAGTTTATGAATACCTTCTTACAGATGAATATGCCTACCACTATTTGGAATCTCTGCGATATTTGGTTTTATGATTATTATTACTGTTCATTTTTAAGACTGTCATAACAGTAAACTGTGTACGATAAAATATCGTATCAATAATTATTTTTTAAAGTTACCTTGCAGATCAAACACACTATAATAATCTCTGGGCCTTGTCATATACGTGTACCATATGTATACGTAGCGTTTCTTAATGCATCTGCAGGACATGGCAATGAGTAATACTGTAGTAATGAAGGCAAAAGTTCGAAAAATAATGACAAATATTCAATCTTATTATACATGTGTTTGTTTCATATGTGAATGTATAGATACATTATTTGGTTTTGTATCATAATATTAATTCACATTTCTTTGCGCATTAGGCATAATGTCGCTCGTGCAAATATACCATCACTAATGTAGGTTTGAAAAGAATGGAAAAAATAAAAAATACAAGATCATGACTTGGAAGATTAAACCATCCTTCAGTTGGAAAGGTTCAGGATTAAGGAGACTCAAAGGAATAGAATTTCATAGCACTGCCGTATGGGGAAATCTCCGAGCCAGTAACCCGCTTTGAGAATGGATGTCCTGACAGGAGTTTCGTAACCAGCTGAGAAAAGTAATTTTCTTACAGCGTGGCGTAACCACGAAAGAAAGTGTGTCTGTAGAAAACTATGCTAAGATTACCGCATGAAGGAGAAGGGCGTCTGATATGAAAATAATCGAAGGGCAGAAAGATGTGACCCCCACCCCCACACCCATTAAAGGCTGGCAACAGGTTTTTGCTTCAAATGTAGCAAGTAGATTTGAGTTATATGGCAACTATTAACCTATTTTTCTAGCGTCATGATATTATTGATATTTTTTTATTTTCATCACACAATATCATAGATATTTATAGGTTTTGCTGTGTTTCTATATGGTCTGCACATTTCAATTATTCTTTCAGTTACGTGATACATAATTCAAATTATTTATTACCGCATTTACAGACTAGGAATTTTTACGTAAAGATATAGCCAGATTTGTAAAAAAAATAACTCATCTTGTATTATCGAAAATTTAGACTTGAATAGAGTACATTAGGCATGCACGTAATTAGGTGTAAATAGATAAGTTGTAAATTGTTATTGTTGATGTGTAATGGAGAAACGATGTACCAGTTTGGTTTTAAATAATATATGTGCTCGGTCATTTGTTTCGAAATAGCAATTGGATGGATTTACTGTTGTTGTTCAATTACTCCTACATTTGTTTTCGATCTGTTGAGGTAAATTGCAATGACGTTTTATTAAGTGACAGAGGCCATTAAAACGAATTGCCTCTCTCTCTCTCTCTCTCTCTCTCTCTCTCTCTCTCTCTCTCTCTCTATATATATATATATATATATATATATATATATATATATATATATATATATATATATATATACTGTATATATATATGCACATACAAGAATTGTAATTGCACTTTATGTGTACCTGAACACATTGAATTCAAACAACTATTTAATTTACTGCCTGAATTTCATGTCTATTCGTACTCAGGGAAGCATGCAACCATATGTAACGTAGAGCAGTATTATGCATTTAGCTTTCACGAGAATGTCCTCATTCCACTGATGTCAATCGTGAGGTAAACGCCGTCAGAACGGCTTTCTCCGAGAATAATCAATAGGACCTCCATTTATCTACCCCTTTGGCTTCATTCTTTTTCGGTCACTGTCCCCTTACCCCAACCATCTACCCCCTCCGCCCCCTTATCTGCCGTAGCCTTTTGAAACTCCCAATGAGTGCAATTAAGATCTTTAGCATCGCTTTGCGGGGAAAAAGGCCCGGGCCAAATGGCAGCAGTCATCTCCGCGTCTTTGCTCTAGCCCGGAAATGACCGCTAACGAAGCGCTAAAACATTTGTCAAGCGGAGACAATGAGGTATCGATACTCAATCAGACGGGGACGGTGAATAGACGGACCTAGCTGCTGACGGGGACAGTCCTCCTCATCCTCCATCCGTGAGACAAAAGGCCTTCCCTCCCACTCCGCGTTTTGTGTTCCTCCTTGTTACCGCTGCCCTTTAAGGACGTGTCATGTTATATTGACGCAATTGGTGGTTAATTATGATTATTACCGTTGCGTTTGTGTTTTTTCTGCTGTCTGTTTGCAATTTAGGCCTGTTCTCTTTATTATACCTCTTTTCAATTCGTTCCTCTGGTTTTATTTTTGTTTCCTCTTGTTGACAGTATAATGTATATGTTTAGTATTTACTCTCTCTCTCTCTCTCTCTCATTTATTATAATTTTACTGTTATAATATTTGTTTTATTATCGTTCCTCTATTATTGTTTTCCTCTTGTTGACAGTATAATGTATATGTTCAGTATTTCTCTCTCTTGTTGACATTTATAATAATTTTACTGTTATAATATTTGTTTTATTATTGTTCCTCTATTTTTTATTATTGTTTTCCTCTTCTTGACAGTATAATTACTTTACTCTCTCTCTGATTACGCCATAAAGCTCTTTTAACGATGTCGATCCAGACTTCGCGTAACTTGCGTAACTCTCGCAGCCGCAAATGTTTAATAATAAAACCAACGAAGGCTTAATAAGCCCAAGATAAACAAATTTTACGCCGAGGCGTTGTCTGCCATAAAGAGTTTTCATTTGAGCCACGACTCACGGCCAATACTGAATTACGTACTCTCGCAAAATAATTCCTTTTATAGATTCTTGCGTATATACCTACATATACAAATATGAATGCGTATAATGTATTTTTTGTGACGGTTTTTCAGTGTGTTAGAAAGTTATGGGCTATGTATGCATGTGTGTTTAAAGCGTTAATATTTTTTTTTTATCTAAATGTATTTTTGTATATACATGTTATAGGAGCAAGTATATAGGGTAATTATCCTAGAATTTGTAACGAGTTATGTACGAAAACATGAACGATCACTTATGGACTACCAACCTGTCCCTTAAACCCTATTTTTGGTTCCTTTTCCATTTCTATTCTCCCTAAGTTTTGCTTGGCCCCACCCCCTCCCCCTTGTCCAGTTCCCCCGCTTTCCCTTTACTGCACCTTTGGCTTCTCATTAAGAAGAGAGAATTATCTAAAATTCTGGTCTTAATGGCCAATCTCATACCTGTTTATGGCCGTCCCAAACACCACACTAAACCCAGATATCTCGCGCCGAGGAGACTCGGGCCCGGAGACACACACCGCCCGAATGATGCAGATATCGCTCTGTCTCTCTGTCTGCTGTCTCTTTCTGTCTCTGTCTGTCTCTCTTTCTGTCTCTCTGTCTGTCTCTGTCTGTCTGTCTTAAAATCCTGTAGTCCAGTTTTGCTTATGAAAGAAACTCGTTTATTATAGGTATTTGGAGCGATCTTAATGTGCTGAATCTCTCTCTCTCTCTCTCTCTCAGAGTCAATAATCCAGTTTCGCTTATGAGCGAAATTTCGTTATCATAGAATGGAATAAAATGCTCAACTTCTTCTTATCATTGGCTTGTTCTGTTGCCGTTATTGTTGTTTTAGCATTAACATTAAAGGAAAATCTTTTCATGCTGAAATTATAATGGTATTTTCAATAAAAAAAAATATTAGCATGAATAAGCTATTTTGGGCAGATATTCTCTTAGCAAGGTAAGGTCGCTTTTGATCACACATGTTTGAGGGCTTTCTGATTTGTATTTTAAATATCATTTATTAAAAGATGAGTATTTTTTAATGTACTGAATTTTATTCATACTTAATTTTATTTGAGAAGAAATTATGTTCACTCTTTCTCTCTCATGATACCAAGTGCCCATGTTGTCTACTATGATGTTAGTATGAGGCGGGGGCAATTCTCTTTATACTTCACACCTGTAGAGGCCATTGTTGAACTGACCCCGGGCTGGACGACAAACGTGGAGTTTATTGTACGTAGACTGTTGTTGTATTGTTACGCACAAAAGAAGTAAATATATTGATAGGCAATTACTTTCTATTTTATTTATAGATCTTTGAGAATCACTTTATCAGAGAACTTGCTCCAAAAATGGTTCAGGATAAGCTGAAAGCTCCAGGCAATTATGAGATCAGTCGTGCTCCAAATCTTTTTGCTGTTGATTGTTTTCCGTCATTTCCATGCTAATTTTGTCTGCCATATGCGTGTGTGTTAAGTCACATTTGGAGAAAATTTTGAAACGTGTTCATAACTCCATGAGGCTCCCTTGAGGCGTTGGTGTTGTGGGCGTCCCATTCGAGAAGGTAACAATTCTTGAGGTTTTTTTTTATTGTTTTGTGTAAGCTGGGTTATGTTATGCTCGCAAACTTCCATGTCTGTTTACATCAGGAGTTATCAAGTGCCTTTCATCTCATTATGTCTTATCTTTCAAGCACTGGTCAGTGCACCGTGAACGTTAAGAGAGAGAGAGAGAGAGAGAGAGAGAGAATACACGTATGGGGAACCGAACAGTCTCCCCAACCACAAAGGTTGAGGCATTATGCGACATTTTTCATTGGAATCATCATCAAATTAAAGACCCCCCTTCTCTTCCTCCTCAGCTTTCCCTCCCTCACCCTGATACCGTCCCCTCCCTTCCCCCCCCCCTCCCAACTCAAACCTATTCCTAGGGAATACCAGATGTGCGATATGCCATTCCTCCCAGAGGGGGCGTGAACGAAATCTGTCCGGATCACCTTTTGTTATGCCTTTTTTTTTCGGGTCCTTTTCTTTTTATTTTTGTTCTACCGGCTAATTTTTCCATGAATTTTCCTGGAAACTCTGATTATGTGGGCACTCTGCAAAAGCCTTAAGGTGAATCTCTGCCTACTTGAAATCTGGTTTTGAAGTTTCAAGGCCACACGTAGTTATGTGCTTATTTTAGCTATAAAGGTGCATTTTCTTACTTTTAAATTTTCCTAAAGTGTTCAGAGATACACCTTTGCTTTCTTTACGTGGTTCTAAATAATCCAAGGACACCTACTGTAGCGGCTTTAAACGCATCTTTGCTTGCCGCACTTACGTCAGCTCAAGTGGTGGTCGAGAAATTAGTTACATCAAGGAATTGGTTTTAGTAATAATAAAATTTGAGGAATTTCAAAATGCTCTTGATTAATAACCACGTTTAGAAGAAACTTTAGAAGAAAATTCCTGTAACTAGATTCTTTACTGGAAGAAAAAAGTAATTTGTTATATTATGTTTAGGCGACATAAGTAATCGTGATATGTCTGCCATCTGAAACCGAAAAACAACACACTTATGAGTATTTGTTGTAGTACGTAGAGTCCAGAAATAACTCCTAATTAATATTTGACAACCTTTAATGATTTACAAGTCATTAGTGTACCTGTATGTGATGAATCAATCATCTCTCAAAGCCATGATGTATCGATGTATCTTCCAATGCTGTCGCCAGCTTACTAGCGATTATTCATCACTGAATGCAGATAATAGATAACCACACTATTTACTCCATATTAAGCCGTAATAGACAACTAAACTAATCTCATCTGTTAAAACACCAGTCATTTTGTGAAGCCAGTTACGCAGATAAATAAATCAACCCTCTTGTAACTAACTACACGAAAATTCATATCTTTTAGTTGGATTAATAGATGTCATGCATTTGTCAGTCCTTCATGATTGCATGTCTGATTACCGTTTTATTTGACCCTGCATTTTGTAGATAACTAAATGAAAATAATCTTTGACATGCATATGTCCTTTACGTTTTCAGGATTCTCTCTCCCTCTCTCTCACCAAAGGGAAATTCTTATTGGTGTGTGTGTCTGTTAGAGAGAGAGAGAGAGAGAGAGAGAGAGAGAGAGAGAGAGAGAGAGAGAGAGAGAGAGAGAGAGGTATTGGAGAATACAAATTAATTCTTCGACCCACGAGTCATTAGTCGATTTCGAATGGACGTAGCTCATTAGATATTATAATGTCTTACAGCTATTAAACATTTACCGCGTGGGCATAATATTTTTGTGGGAACTGCATTTCACTTTTAAAACTTTCATTGTTTTTAAACATTTTAGGCTCAAGCGATTATTTTCACTCAACTTGTTCTTTTGTTGGGAATTGGTAATTCAACATAGATGTTAGCTCTTCGTTGGCGCGTCGGTAGAGCTGTGGACTAGCACTCTGTTGGCCCAGCGTTCGACTCTCCGACCAGCCAATGAAGATTTAGAGGAATTTATTTCTGGTGATAGAAATTCATTCCTCGCTATAATGTGGTTCGGATTCCACAATAAGCTGTAGGTCCCGTTGCTAAGTAACCAGCTGGTTCTTAGCCACGTAAAATAAGTCTAATCCTTCGGGCCAGCCGTAGGAGAGCTGTTAATCAGCTCAGTGGTCTGGTAAAACTAAGGTATACTTACTTAACATAGATGATGTTGAAGTATTTTAAAAGAACTCTTTGTGTCCTAACTGTGGCCAAGTAGTGAAAGACTGCATAAGTTTCGAATTTTATTTTTCGTAGGGTCATGGATGTTTTACGATAATCTTCTTCTTCGTTCAACGCGGCTTTTCCCATTTTTCATATGGGGTAAGAACGATGCCCTCACTGAAGGACTTTGATTTGGTGTTGGGGTAGGCCGTAGCCTCGATCGGCTGCCCTGCCTGACATTTTCTTAGACGCTGGTAGCCCGTGTATATGTATCGTACCAAATCCCCAGCTCCCTTTCTCCCAGGAGCGAGGAGACTTGAGCGGTTAGGCCGACAGTTCGAGACGTGTGAGGAGTGTCTGTTATGTTTTTAAATATGTTGGATGTTTGTTTGTGTGTGTATTAGTCTTTTGTTTCAGCACGGATTCCCTGTACATACATGCCCGGGTATCTAGTAGTGTCCGCCTCTCTGACCGGTCGGCTGCGGATTTGAACCCGCTCCACAGACTTCTATGAAGACCGAGGCTGCTGCTCTACCGCCTGAGCCATCGAGGCTCTGGATGTTTTACGATAATGGTTACTTAAATACTGTCATAGGAATTAAAACCCTGTATATCACCGTTTCTTATCATCATAGATGTATTGCAAGGAGGTCTGATTTCGTTTAAAAAATTTTCCTTTCTTTTTAAGCTATATTCTTACCATGTATCTCTCATGGAGCAGTAATTGGAAGTTCCTTTTAAATATTCGTTAATAAAAACGGTGTATTGTTTAGGTTTATGTTTATTCCCTTGAAATACAGGCACGTAACTAATGAACGTTATCATGCAGAATCACTGGAAGCTTGAAAAACAAGAACCTAAGTCATTTCAATCAGTAAAGCCCAAATCGCTTAACCTTTTATCTATACCATTGTGTTTCGTGATAGTTCCCCAGTTGTCACGATGTTTCTTTGAAATGAATCAAAGTCATTTTGCCATTTTGATGTGTTCATTTTGTGTTTATCGATATTTGTATGCACGTTATTATGTGCTTATTTCTACAAGATGACCTTTTGCCGCGTTGAAAACTGTGTTCATTTTGTGTTTGTCGATAGTATTTAATGCAGAGTTATCGTATGTATATTATCTACCAAGATATATATAGTCTTCATAATGTCTGTTTTTGTCATTAAAAACTATCATTCATAACACATATATAATATATATATACCGTTAGTATATTAATGCAGAATATATATATGTTATACATAGTATATCATATATATATATATATATATATATATATATATATATATATATATATATATATATATATATATATATATATATACATAGATAGATGGATAGATAATGCATCAGTTTTTATATAAACATATCTGTTAATTCATTCATTCAGATCGTTCAGATATGCATGAACCGATTATTCAAACAAACACGAACTGCACGCTTCAGGGATTCCGATAATAAATGTTACAGCATTGGCGTGGAGATATTACAGCATTCAAATCCTAACAGTCTTTGATTTCTGTCTATTAAAGTTAATCGCGAATGAAGAGGAGGAGGAGGAGGAGGAGGGAAGATTTAATTGATTTTTTTCGATTAAGACTCCCTTCATATTTTAGCATTTGTCAGTCGGTTTTGGCAGCTACAAAAGCAAGATGATCTTCTGGTCTGTTAATTAATATACTTCGTTTGCCTTAGTTTTTAGTATTTGTTATAGATATTTTCACTGCTGTATATTGTATTTCCTATTTGTTGTTCTTATGTTATGATAATTCTTCCCAGAGATTCAACTTTGGTTTAGCTTGACAAGAAAAGTTATGGGGGGCATTTGTGGCTCTTTTAATATAAGGACGCTTCTCTTTGTTCTCTTGATATATCACAGTATGGTGAGGAAGAGGTGGAAAGGAATGAGATTGCGAAAATGGACGGTGGGAAGGGAAGGAAAGATAGGTGGTGGAAATGGAGGGAAAGGGAATGGAATGGGAATGGGGAGGAGAATGGGGTAGATGGGAAAGTAGTGAGAGGGAAGACGATGTTTGGAATTGGAAGGAACAGGATGAAGGAAATGGAAGGGAAGAGGAAGGAGAACTGGAGAGGAGGAAGATTAGTTGGAAAGCATGAAAGGAATTTCGCGGAAAGGATTTGGGATATGGAATGGGACAAGATGGTGGAAATGGAAGGGAAGAATTAAATATGGTGGAAATGGAAAGGAAGAGGTGGGAAAGAGCATTGGAGAAATGAAGGGACAAATGATGGAAGATGTGGAGGAGATGAGGATTTGGGAAATGGAGGGAAGGGATGGAAGAAATCGTGAAGAAGTGGATGGATAGGAAGAGGAGAGGGGAAATGAAAGGGAAAAAGGATGTTAGAAGCACAACAGAAAATGCGGGATATGGAAAGGAAGATGATGGTGGAAATGGAGGGGAAGACGAGGGGGGGAAATGTATATGAAAAGGCATGCGGAAATGCGAGGTAAGAGGTTGGGGAAAAGGAAAGGAAAGGAATGGTTAGAAATGGAAAGGCAGTGGATGCTAGAAGTGGAGGAGAAACGTAGGGGAATGGAAGGGAAGAGTGTGGTGGAAAGTGAGAGTTCTGTGGAGGAGAAGAAGAGGGATGGACCTGAGAAAGAAGAAGATGCGGGAGCAGCGAATAAAAAAAGAAAAAGGGGAAGAAGAGGACAAGGTCTCTTAGCGCATGAAGTTTGCGGATGGTGAGACATCTTGCATAAGTGCAAGCATGTAATGCTTTTGAGTTGATAAAATCGTGCTTGTGTGGAGGGCGGGTGAGGCCACTGTTTTTCGGACAAGCGAGCTCTGCAGGCAGTTTTAAGACAGTAGTTAGAGCTTTCGTGAATTGGAATGTAGAAGAAAATAAAAAGGAACACAGTTACCAGACAGAGGGAGAAGTTAAGTGGATATCTAAAGGAGGTATGATATGAACAGGAGAGAAGATAAGCACCAGGCTGAAATCGTTAAGGGAGGGAGGGAGGGAGGACGATTTTGTCCCTGAAATAAAATGATTGAATTCGGACTGGGCCTTCGGAGGAAATCTAACCCTTTTTACATTATTTGGTCGGTATTGATATTTTTATGTAGTAGAGAATGAACATTTAGGAAATTTATGTTAATGATTACGTAAATTTCTAAAAAAAAATATGAATCATCAGCGTAGCGTTACTAAATAATAATAGTAATAATAATAATAATAATAATAATAATAATAATAATAATAATAATAATAATAACTTTGTTAGAATTTCTACCGGCTCTAAGAAGGAAGTCCTGTAATTACACCCTTCAAAAAAAAAAGAAAAAAAAAATATATATAAAATTAATAATTCCTATTGATCTGCAACACAAACACATATAAGGAACATTTTATAAAAAGCAAGCGTTAAATGGAAACAAGAAATAAGAAACAAATAAGAAACAAACAAGCATTTCCACCGAACAGTTTCCCATTTCATTTCCATGAAATACCAGTTAGGTAACTGTGGATGAAAGGTAACTGTGGACGAAGCCAAACTAAATGAGAGATAAAAACCAGCGTTTGATATGGTCGTAACCTCCGTTGATGGAGGAATAATTGCGCTGGATAAACCCAGTTACTGTGAAAAACAAACAACTGACATTAGATTCGATGTTTTTTGTAAATTGCGCTGTCATGAGCGCAGAGCCCAGTAATGAAGAGTCGGACCTCGACAAACTGCGAATCATTAGTTCAAATGTCAAAATGGCAAATGCTAGTTCATAGTAATCAGGGTGAGATTATAAAGGATGAAGAGAAATAAAATATGACGGTAGGACCGTTGGCCATTTTACTGAGCCGGCCATTGTGATGCGCGTTTGTTTTTGCGCTGAGCTGTGGGCGACGACGGATGCATATGTATGTGTATGTATGTATGTATATATATATATATATATATATATATATATATATATATATATATATATATATATATATATATATATATATGATAAATTATTTTTGGACAAACTGCTCTGTGTTGATGAACGACTGAAATTTTATCTCTTCATTAATAGCGATTGAGTAATTTTTATCTATTCTCATTATTATTATTATTATTATTATTATTATTATTATTATTATTATTATTATTGTGTGTGTGTGTGTGGCTGCAAACAGGTTGCCCCCAAAAATTTATATACCTCTCGGTGGAAAAAATGAAAGAGATCTTTTATGGCGAAGACAATTAAAAAATTTGAATGAGCTCATATCATGGTAAAACTGGTATACTAGGATCAAATTCTTGCGGCTGGTTTACGGACGCTTAAGGGATGCGAGTGGATTAAGCTTCCTAACCCGTATGCGTAGAATGGTTCATGCAGTACGCACACACACACACACACACACACACGGCGCGCGCGCGTGAGAGAAAGAGAGAGTGAGTCCGGAAGGGCTTATCCCCTGAAACTGTTTTCTAAAATTGCACATTCTAAAGCTGAGAGAGAGAGAGAGAGGAGGAAAAAAATGTCCTTTCAAATGGACCTCCTGAAATTATATGCGAAATTTCGCCACGATAAAAAGCGAGAGTTGTACCTTAAAAACGCGAGTGTGGACCGGACGGCTCCCTGGAGCTAAAAGCATACTCATGTTGGGTCCTCTAGGCTCCGGCTCCTGGTGCTAGGAGCACACGAGAGCCACAAGCTCCTTACGGAAGGGTTGGAGGGATACGGTTGAGGGTGGATGACTGCATGGAGGGAGGAAGGTTGTGCCACTTTGTTGCAGGTGGGATGGAGGAAGAGGGGAGGGAGAGCACATGTAAAGGTCAGCTTTGCACTCATTGATAAGTCATCTAAAAAGGTGAAGAGGGTAGGAGCTTTGATAACTGTGGTGTTATATATATATTCATGTGTCACACGGCTGAGGATATATGTATATGTTATAATATACACACAGATATATTGTAACAGCAAATCTTGTCGATAGGGAAAGCGCCCGATGGGTACAGCCTTCAGATTTTCGGCAAATCTATTAGTATGCGGTTGTTAGCCCACTTCGTGTTTTTATTGACCCCACAGATGCTAGGTGAACTGGTGGGCAGGAGGTCGGGAGTGATTCATGCCCCGTTCATGAGGACTTGGGATGGCATCTCTTCCTTAGTTATCGGGCTGGAATGAACTGTCCTCTACCCAGGATGTACCGAAAACGAAGTCTGTTTCAAATTCCAGCGAGTGGGTTTTGATTTCATGAAATTCAGGCTGTCAAGCCAAGGAATATACGAGCACTCTCGTATATTCCGCGCTCAAGACAGTGAAGAAGGAGTTGGAGTGGTTGGACAACATAATAAGGGATCCAGAAAATAAAGCAGATCTAAGGATCTAAAGGTTGAACTTGGAGAAAAACCCACAAAATCGCAGGGTCAAAGGAGGAGAAGTTCAGTAAGGTGAGATTGGACATCCAGGGGTTGAAGAGGAAGCTGGAGAAGTTTCTTAATGATTTGCATGATTTTTTGAGTTATTGTTTACGTCAATTGGTGCATTTGTTTTTTTGAGTCATTGTTTCGTCAACTGGTGCATGTTTTACTTTTAGTAAATATTTATCCTAGTCGCAGAACTTTGGTTTAAAACATCAGGCTAACATAAACTAATCACCTAACCGGTTACCAGCCACATATCTCATAAAAAGCCTTCAATTTATTTAGGCGAGGCGTCGCAAATTATATAAATAAATTTTCATGGTTGAGCCAGGCAAAAATTTCGAGAGACGTTTCTCCTGTCCATAACCACAATGCTGTTCGGTTAAAAGAATATGTTTGTGGGAGTTAGTATTAAATAGAACACTCTGGTATAGAAATCTCTATGGTGTTTAAGTCCCGTTTGATGGCTGTTAAACGTGAAATTGTTAACGCTGATTAGAACTATGTCTCATCATCTGTTTGGTTGGTAGGTTTTAGATTAAGTTCGTCGTATGTCACCTCCGGATCTTGCTTGAGGGCAGCCCGAGGGTGTTGTAATGTTAAAGGGTCAAAGTTGCGTGGAGTATATTGCGGACTCGTCCAGTCAACTGAAAAGATTTGTTTCAAACACAGCATTTTATATATTGCATTCGTTGAAGGTAACTTGCAAAACATGTGGATGCTGTTTTTAGTATGAAGATAACATTTCTGGAATGACGATATGTTTACTTACATTCAAGAGTCCGGAAGTAAAGTGTCTCATGCATGCCTTTCTTACGGCATGAAGTCATGCTGGAAATGAAATTTGTAGTTCTTTTCATCATAATATTAGATCACTAATATTCGTTTATAAAGCTGGCATTCGCAGTTTTATCATATAACTAACTCATAATTGTATATTATAATCATCCAAGATAAAAATAACTCAATTTATTGGCGATGAACATTGGAAAACAGTATTCCACAATTTATGGATACCTTTGTTGAGAGAGAGAGAGAGAAAGAGAGAGAGAGAGAGAGAGAGAGAGAGAGTGATAATGGGCATTTTAAAAATTTATCTTTACCCTTACATCTTTAGAGGGATGAGTCCTGAAGGTGATAGCATTCCAATTATCAGCAAGAATTTTAGGATAAAGTTGTTGTTCCCGTACCCTTCCCTACCTGTCTGCGATTCACCACCTGTCGCATAACTACCAGGTGCATTATTTAGACACACAACAGGTTTTCACTCAACGTGCATCATATGGTGATTCTCAGCAGTCTGGTGCATTCTACCGTATATACATACCCATCACTGAGTTCCACCGTATCTGAATAGAATCACCATCGTAGTCATCATCGTCACCATCATCAAGGGCGGCGGCAGCGGGAGCAGCTCGGGTTAGAAAAGGGGGAGGGCCATAGGAACCATTTCGTTGTCACGTGATCACTCGTCATCATCAACAACAGTTTTATTAGGAGGACCACATGCAGTGTCATTGTTGCCGGTGCGGGCCTCCCAAAGGTCTATTAATCACCTGCCTAACGACCACCTCTCACGTGGACTGACAACCAATCAAGGCCTTGTTAGGGAATAGGTAGGGGGGTTTCTCTCTCTCTCTCTCTCTCTCTCTCTCTCTCTCAGGGGAATGTAGGGGCCAGGGCGTTAGTTAGATAAGGGAAATGCGAATGGGGGGGAAAACATCAGTTCGTGTTTTTAATTCAGTCTCCAAAAACAGTGTTTTGTTTATTCATTCTGTCATGAGGAAAGGTTAATGGGACAGGCAACCTGATGCCTTTTTCTAGCCCAGGCCCGAAAACAATCAGATACAGGAATAGAAAGGAGGCATGTTGGTGCTTGACCACGAAGGGAACGATAGACATTTTTGCCAGTTTGAGAAATTGAGGTTGTAAGATTAGTGTATACAAAGAGCCAGGAAAAGTTCTGAAGCTTGGCAGTTGAATGAGCGAAAGTGTCAGGATAACGATTTCCTCATATGGGTTTCATCTGCGTGGAGTAATAGAAATTCGGAAAGCGTAAATGTCCCCAGAGCCCGTTACAGTATTCGGTTTAGTTCAGTTGTTGCTACGCCACTTGTATATATACAAGTATTTTTATAAATGGTGTATATGCTTCCGCTTTTAGCTTTATCGTAAGCAAGATTTTTATCGCTGCTGGCCGGCGAAACACTATTTTACGGATGAGATAATCACTGGCTTAATGTTATTGATTTTAAATGATACAATTCAGTCTTCATTTACGTAACCGAAATTTGCAGGTTTTTCTTCCATTTTCGATCGATTTACTTTTAGTTCCCCGAGACATTACATTCCAGAGTAAAAGTTAAGAAACGGTGTATTAATACTGGGATATTATTTAGATTTAGGTGATTACAATGGAGGATGCTTATCATTAGTTTTGGAATTACGTCTCAATTCATTTTTGGTGGAGAAGGATCTGTAATTAGTATCTAAATCATGGGACGTGTCAATTGTTGAGTGTTCTAGAGAGTATTTTGTCTTTATTTTTAGTAAGTATACTAACAATCAGCTGTTCCGTTCTGGTAAAGGTATCTATCTATCTGTCTATATATTAGATAGATAGATAGATAGACACCTTTACCAGAACTGAACAGCTCATTGTTAGTATACTTACTAAAATAAAAAGACAAAATACTCTCTAGACACTCAACAATTTAGTACGTTCCATGATTTAGATACTAATTACAGATACTTCCCACCAAAAATGAATCGAGATGTAATTCCAAAACTAATGATAAGTCTCCTCCATTGTAATCACCTAAAGCTAAATAATATCCCAGTATTAATACATAGTTTCTTAAACTTCACTCTAGAATGTAATGTTTCAGGGAACTAAAAGTAAGTCGATCGAAAGATGGAAGAAAAACCTGCAAATTTCGGTTACGTAAATGAAGACTGTATAAATATATATATGTGTGTGTTTGTGTATTTATGTATGCATATATGTATATATATATGTGTATATTTATATATATATATACACATGTCTATATGTATATGTATATATATATATATATATATATATATATATATATATATATATATATATATATATATATATATATATATCAATGAATGTATGTGCTCGTAATGACCACTGTGTTTATAGTTCTACAGGGCTTCTTCATGAATGAAATATAAGTTCATCAATTCTCTCTCTCTCTCTCTCTCTCTCACACTCTATAAATGAATCTATATCTACTCTCTCTCTCTATGTGTGTGTGTGTAGTTTTATATATATATATATATATATATATATATATATATATATATATATATATATATATATTATATATTCTGTATGTATAAAATTTGGGTTAAGGCGCGATTCAGTAGTTGGTGACCAATTTCTATGAAGTACCATGCTTGGTTTACATTCTAATGCAAATGGCTTCACTTTGCAATGCGTTTCCCAAAATTTTGAAAGAGCGTATACCTAACCAAAATAATATTGCCAATTATTTTTGGAGACGTTAATTATAACTTTATGAAAAGATTAAGAAGCATCATTCTAAAAAAAAACATGCATAATTGTTGTTCTGGTTATTTGTAATTTCTTCTTTCAAGAAGTGTTGCATATGTGTATATATGTGCGTGTGCACGTTTGTTCACTTAATACCCAATTCATATAAGATTTTCATATTTACGTACACGTGTGTAACATTGCATGCACGCATTTGAAACTGACAGTGGCCTCGGAACAGATTGCGAGAGCGAGACGTAGATCGTCGTCTCTCCTTTCTTTTCGTTATGAAGGTGGAAAGGAATCATTTTCCGAAATTGCCCTGAATGCCTCTGATATTTAGGGAAATTGAGAGAGACATCCAGGGTAAAAATGGGAATCTTTTGTTGCGGTGAAAGGTCGGAATTTAGGAATTCAAGCCAAGATGACAATCTCAGCATTTCCGATATGGAGAGAGAGAGAGAGAGAGAGAGAGAGAGAGAGAGAGAGAGAGAGAGAGAGAGAGCCCATTTTCCGTATAAATAGTTGAAATGGAAAGACGGGGGAAATGTAGAATTTCAGCGCATTTTAGTAACCGTAAATTACGCTTTAAAAAAGAGAGAGATAAAAGCGACGACAAATGAAAATTTCAACTAAACATTTCGAGCGACTGGTTCAAGTTCCTCTGAGGAATTATGCTTCCAGCGTCAAGAGAGCCAACTGAATGCGTCATATGTCGACGGGAATTTGTTATCCGTGCTCACGTTTGAAATGGCAGCCCTTCATTAATTGGGACATGCTT